>NC_058411.1:1524522-1583245 GCF_002201575.2 Neomonachus schauinslandi | reverse complement strand
TCCCCTCTGGGGGAGCCTGACCGGCCTGTAGGGAAGTCAGAGAAGCTGGAGCCTGCGCAGGGCTTGGTGGGGGGAGAATGTGGTTTGAGATGATACGGGGGGAGCGAAGCAGAGACCGGACGCTCTGTGGCTCGGAGTAGCTCAGGTTTTGCTCAGAATGCCACAGAATACCACAGGAAGCCCTTAAGCGAGGCGGGGGATGACTGGATTTGTTTTGAAAACCAACACTCTCTGCTGCGTGGGAACCAGACTCAAATAAGCAGGAGTAGGTGTGGGGAAGATGGGTCAGAAAGTAGTCACATGAGTCCAGGTGAGAAGTGGCGGTGGCTTGGACCAGGCAGGTGGCAGCTGAGATGGAGAGGATCATCAGATTTAGGGAAACTTTGAATATGGAAGTGACAGCACACAGTGCTGGAGAGGAGCGGGCTGTTTTGGTGAAACGAGGATATAACGCTTTGTATTGTGTGTATAGTTGTTTGAGGATAGGAAGGTGGGACAAACATCTTGTAAGCTTTTACTGAGTGCTAGACTTCTTTCACAAGTCATAAATATATGTGTATAACCTTTTCTGCAGAAACCTCACTAATAAGAATTTAACGCAAGGGAAGAATTCAAAGGTAGGGAAGAAAACTGAATGCAATAAAATATTCTTTATGTTACCTGCTGTAGTGAGAAATAGAAACCTAAATAATGGATTAATAGATATATTAACTGTCCTTATAACTGTGTATGCTCTATTACTTCCAGTGTAAAAACTGGAAGAGAAAATAAAAAAACGAAATTAGTTGCCGTACTAGGGTTGGCAGAACTTAGGAGGATTGCAGTGGCCAGTTCCTTTGATATTAAAACAGTGGTTTAATAATTTTGAAATATTCATTCTTCTAAAAACTTTTCATTCAGGGTCGATCAGGATGGAAAGTGCTATACCGGAGTCCTCTGTGGTTTGGGGTGGAATCCAACTACAGGGGCCCCGATACTGCCAGAGCATGACATCGAGCTCGCGTTCGACGTTCAGTTCAACGTGGAAGATATCATAGAGGTAAGACTGACGCGTCCATCCCGCTGGAGCGGCTGCCTCTCCCTCGTGGTTGGTTTGCACACCCGTTCAGCAGTGAGCACGGTGTCTGACACGGTGCTTCAAATACAGACCTGCGCCTCTGGTCCCGGAGGTGCTCACTCTCCCTGCACCTGCCTATTTTACTTTTCTGCGTGGAGTCTCTTCCTGACAGAGGTGGTGCTCTCTGAATTTCTCCTGTGGGGTCTTCCGGCCGCAGTAAGCTTTTCTGGGCAGTGGAAATAAACGCCAGGCCAGTAGGACTGCTGTGAATCTCTGTCCAGCTCTCCTGCCAAGTCCAGACTAGCCGCGCATCCTTGCTGCTCAGCGGTCCTGCCTGGCTTCATCCTGCTTACGGGAGTGGGGGGCCTGTGGAGCAGACAACTGCTGCAGCTAGGATTAAGCACTTAGAAACTTTGGAAGCGGGTTGACAAATTAATTTTATGGCTTTTGAATCTAATAATGAAAAATTTGGGCTTGTATTTTGTATGCTTTTATTCTTATATTTCATTGTTGTGGTAACTCAGGTTTATTGCATTTTACAAAGTGAGGAGTAAAGCTGGTTCTTCACCACAGATAGTTTGAGCAGCACTGTAGAGTACCTGACCCCTCTTTCTTCTCAGAAGTTGCACAAAGTAGGTGAGGTGGGCATCACTGCATCGAAGGGGGTGGGGAAAGGAAGGCTGCTGAGGTATGCCGTGCCACGCTTACCCTTCTTCCTGAGGGTACTGCTGTTACCACTAGTCGGCATTTTGTTTTATTGACTTAACTGCTCTTTTACTTATAGGTGCTTTGGGCTTAAAGATACTCATTAGATCATAGGCTTAATTGTAAAATGTAAAATGATAAAACTTCAAGAAGTAAATACAGGAGAAAATATGTATGACCTTGGGTTTAGCAGTGAGTTTGTAGAAGCAGCACCAAAAGCACAGTCTGTTAAAGAAAAAATTGAGAAGCTGGACTTTGTCAAAATTAAAAACTTTGCTCTGCCAAAAACCCTGCTAAGAGGATTAAAGGACAGGCTGTTCGCAGGAGAAAATACTTGCGAATCATTTATGTGATAAAGGACTTTTATCCATAATAATTATGTAAGGAAGTCTTAAGACCTGGTAATTAAAAAAAAAAGTAACTGAATGAAACTATGGACAGCAATAAACACGAACAGATGCTCAACCTCCTGTTCATTAGGAAATGCAAATTAGGACCACGATGACATTCTTCCAGTGGCTACAATCCAGAACCTGACGGTAAGGATGTCCGCGAACATGTCGAGCACCAGGAACTCTGCTCGGTGCTGGTGGGAATGTGGAGTGGAACTCCTGTTTTGGAAGACAGGATTCGTAAAAGTTGAACACATCTACCCAAGAATCCCACCTCTGAGTATTATCCAAGAGATCTGAACAGTTACATCCACATAAAATCTATAGGTGAATGTTGATTGCTTCATTCGTAATTCACAGTTGCTGGAGACTGGAAGCAACAACATGTCTTTCAGTAGGGGAATGCTTAAAGAAACCATGCGATGGCCACGCAGTGGGGCATTCTTCAGCAGTACAAAAGCAGGAGCAATGACACGAGTAAGTCTTAGGTGCGTGTTTCCACGGGGGGAATCAGGACTCAGAGGCTACGTACAGTATGATCCCATTCACATGACATATTCTGGGGAAGGCTAGGCCGTAGGACAGTGAGCAGATTGGTGGTTATTGCAGAGAAGAGGGGCTGCTCTGTGGGTCCTCGGGTGCTGGATACACGACCCCATGTGCCTGTCAACCCATAGACTGCTCCTCGTGAAGGGGGCGCGCTAAGGTATACGATGGAGACACACACACAGACGTTGGGTAATTGCACTGAGGAGGAAAAGGAGCTTTGGAAACTGTAAGGCTGCCACCAGAAAGCAGCTGTTCATAAACTCTGTCCCCTCCATAGTCCAGCTGCTTCGCTCTGAAGCTGCTTTGCCGTATGGGGTTGAGCGGGCAAGTGCCTGCATGTGGGAGCCAGGCTGCAGCTCACTGGACAGAGCAGTTACAGACAGGACAGGAGGGCTGGAATGGACCTCGGGACACAGGCGGAGGCAGACCCTCATCAGCGTGAATTCGTGTTTAACTTACACATGCACAGATGCATGTTAACGTATGGGCATGGTGGCTTCACATACACACATCTGTCACCTAGCCCCATGAGGACCTGGAAGCTGTGACATCCCCAAGGCCATGAACAAACCTAATGCCCAGACTCTTGTTTCTGATAGGATTCTCCAGTAAAAGGAACCAGGGCTCCTTGGAAAAACGGTTTTCCCTAGGGTTGGAGCAGGGAGAACAGAGGAGGAGCCTTGGAGCCTCTTACAGTGCCAGGAGGTAGTGCTCACAAAAGGGTAGGGGCACGTCAGAGGGACATGAGGGCCAACTGAAAGCGCTCCTGCTGGCCAAAGCTGGGACAGTTTGATGTAGTATTGGACCATAACTCAGAGTGTCAGATGATTATCTGTGTGTCCATAAGGATATAAATAAATGATTTAATAAACAAATGAGGGAGAAGAGAGAGATCTTGCATACAGAAGAATTCCCATAGGCCTGTGGACACTTTCTCCGGGAAGTAGAGCTTAATCTGCCCCCAGACGCCACTTTGAGGGGGGACTGGACTCAGCGATGTGCTTCCAAGCAAAAGAGGAAGGGAAGGGAGAGGAGAGACTTTGCAGTCTGGGCAGACGCCCGGCAGACGCCACCTCAGCTCAGTCCTCAAGGTCCACAGTGATCTGTCATGGTGATGGCACCCATGCCCCGGTGTGATGAGATGAGAAGCTACCTCACGCCTGGGGGCTTCTCCCCAAAACCCATCACCTCAGTCTAACCATGGGAAAATGTCACACAAACCCAAGCTGGGACATCCCACGAAAGACCTGCCCAGAACTCCTTAGAGAATTGTCCAGGTCTTGAAAAACAAAAGGCTAAGAAACTGCTCTAGATTGGAGGACACTGGGGAGTCATGATGCAGGTGCGGGGTGGTGCCCTGGGTCGGATCCTGGAACAGAGAAGGGACATGGTGGGAGGCCGGTCAGTCCAGATGGAGCCTGGGCTTTTCAGTGAGACTCACATACCGGGAATGTGAGCGCTTGCTGGCTGGGCTGGGGCCAATCGTCTGGTCTGTCTTCGCAGCTCCACTTGTAGATCTCAAAGTAGTCAAAATGGAAAGTTTTATTACAAAACTGTGACAAAGACTGATAACAAAACATGGCTTGTCATATCTCTGGGGGTGAGATACCCCTTGGGCTTCAATATAAACATTGAAAAGCGAGAGGAATATGTGTGATCTAGGTAGATTTTGAGTTGTATGATCCCATGAGTTTAACAAGTGCGATTAGACTGAAAACTCTGAACCTTTCTTGCTGATTTTTAATTTTTTCTTGCGTTACTGTTTCTTAAATTAGGGTAGTAGTTATTGATGTTATTTGTGTTGTTTTAATAATTTGCTCCAGAAACCATATTGATGATAGTCGTAAGAATATGAACTCTGGGGGTGTCTGGGTGACTCAGTCGGTTGAGCATCTGACTCTTGATTTTGGCTCAGGTCATGATCTTGGGATCCTGGGATCAAGCTCCGTGATGGGCTCTGAGCTCAGGGCAGAGTCTGCCTGAGATTCTCTGTCTCCCTCTCCCTGCACCTCCCCCTGCTCACTCTCATACACATGTGTGTTCGTGCGTGCTCTTTCTCAATAAATAAATAAATAAGATCTTTAAAAAAAAAAGAATACGAACAATTCTGAATGCTAATGAATTATTTAAATATAGAATGAAATTCAGTTATAGTAGAACCATATGAATATTTATGTTGCCATTTATTTACAGATTAATATTCTCAGGGCTGCTATTAACAAGCTAGTGTGTGATGGACCAAATGGATTGAAGTTTCTTGGGCCAGAAAGAATTGCACAGTTACAGGATAATGCTCGTCAGAAACTTCTAGGGTAAGTGGTACACTTTTTAAAAGGTATTAAATATCCAGAGCTGCCTTAGCAATTGTGAGAAAGGATAATTTTAGTTTTTTTCTCTTCACATTTTTATATAAAAATATTTTTCTGTGAACTTTGCAATGAAGTTTGACACATGTAAGGTGCTCATTCGCCCAAGGGACTGGCACCCAGATCAGAAACAATGCAAGAAAACATTAAAAGTGCTTATAAAACTAAAAGAAATCCACCCAAAACATACACGGGAGGGTGTGGAATGTCAGCAGCAGGTCAGATGCTCCATGCCCAACACAGTCGAGTCCTGGCAGTGCAGGATGCTGCTTCGGCAAGCAGGGACCAGTGCCCGAGGCTCCTTTTCAGCTCCTTACAGCCACTGCCAACAAGGGTGACCGTGTCCTGACCAGGTAGGCAGGTGGGGTTTTGTGTAAGAATTCAGACTGTAGTACATTTGTAGAGTTGTGCTGACCCTGACCACGATTTGGTTTTACAACATTTCGATCATCCTCCAAAGTTCACTCAGATACTTTAAAACTGAATTGTGGTGATGGTCGCACAACTCCATAAATTTACTAAAATGATTGAATCGTATACTTAAAATTGATTAATTTTATAGTATATAAATTATACCTCAGTAAAGCTGTTTTTTTAAAGATTTATTAGAGAGAGAGAGCACATGCGAGCAGGAGCAGGGGGAGGAGCGGCAGAGGGAGAAGCAGGCTTCCCGCGGAGCAGGGGCCCGATGCGGGGCTCGACCCCAGGACCCTGGGGTCATGACCTGAGCCGAAGGCAGACGCCTAATGACTGAGTCCCCCAGGCCCCCAGGTGCCCCTCCTGTTAATTTCTTGAGGAACAGCCAAGCCGTTGTCCATGGTGTGTGCCCTGTTACAGTCCCGACAGCAGTCTGTGACGGTTCCCGTCTCCACGCCCCTGCCTGGACTTGCTGTTGTCAACATACTTCTTCATGGTTGACAGTCTCTAGTGAAGGTGCCGTGGTGTCTCACTGTGGTTTTAGTTTGCGTTTCCTTGATGACTGATGATAGAGAGCATCTTTTTATATCCTTACTAACCAGTTATATATTTTTTGGTGAAATATCTGTTTAAATCTTTCACCCATTTTTAAATTGAGTTGTCTTAATTATTGAGTTGTAGAAACTCTTTATACATTCTGGTTGAAAGTTTCTTAGCGGATATGCCATCTGCAGATATTTTCCCAGTGTTTTGTCTTCATTTTCCTAATGGTGTCTTCTCAAGAACACAATGTTTAGTTTTGGTGATGTCTGCTTTATCTTTTTTTATTAAAAGTGGATTATGCTTTTGGTGTTATATCTGAAAAATCTTTGCTAAGCCCAGGGTCACGGAAGTTTTGTTTTTTTTTTTCCTCTGACTCTCATATTTACTTGGTGTATTTAGGTTTTTGGTCTGTTTCGAGATTTCACTTGTATATGGTGTGAGATGTGAGAGTCCAGTTCATTTTGTTACAAATGAGTATCCATTCATTACAACTTCATTTGCTGAAAAGCTCTACTTTCCCCCACTGAAATGCTTTGGCACCTGTCAAAAATCATTTGGCCACAAATGTTGTAAAGGTTTATTTCTGGGCTTTCTGTTTTGCTCTGTTTGTTGTCTGTCTTACGCCAATACTGTGCTGTCTTGATTGCTATAGCTTTGTAGGAAGTCCTGAAATTAGGTAATGTTAGTCTTCCTGTTTTGTTCTTGTTTTTTCAGAATTACACTTACTATTCTAGATCCTTTTCCTTTTTATTTACATTTTATTTATTTTTAAAATTTTATTTTCAAGTAATCTCTGTGCCCCCACATGGGGCTCAATCTCAACAACCCCGAGATTAAGAGTCCTGCACCCCACGACTGAGCCAGCCTAGTGGGGTTCCTCCATATACATTTTTTAAGATCAGGTTGTCAGTTTCTACACCAAGCCTGCTGAAATTGTGGTAGGGATTTTATTAGATCTGCAGGTCAATTTGGGGAGAATTACCACCTTAACAGTATTGAGTTGTATGCTTCATGAAGTTGGAATGTTTAGTAGTTATCTGTTTCTTCTTCACATGTTTTTATAGTTTTCAGTGTGCAGATCTTGTACTTTCGTTAAATTATTTCTAAGTATTTTAGTCTTTTGGGTGCTATTGTGAATGACATTATTTTATTTTTGGATTGTTCATTGCTAGAAATGAGGAATTGATTTTTATGTATTGATCTTTATCCTGTGACCTTGTTAAATTTGTTTATTAGTACTAGTAGTTTTTAGAGATTCTTTAGGATTTCTCTCTCACATACAGGATCGTATCTGTGAGTAAAGAGTTTTTTTCCTTCCTTTCTGACCTGTGTGCTCCTAATTTCTTTTTTTTGTTTTGTTATACTCGTTAGAGCCCTCAGTGCAATGGGAATGGAAGTGGAAAGGCAAACATCTTTGTCTTGGTCCGTTTTCAGTCATTCACTATTACGACGTTAGCTGTAGGTTTTTCATAGAGGTTCTATGTCAGGTTGAAGTTCCTGTCTTTTCGTAGTGCACTGAGAGCTTTTATCAGGAAGGCATGTTGCATTTTGCCAGATATTTTTTCTGTTGTCCTTGAGGTAATCATGTTTGTTTTTTTTTCCTTTCATTCAATTTATATAGTATATTGTATTACTTGCTTTTTGGGTGTTAAAAACTAGCTTGGCATTTCTGTTTTGAATTCCACATGGTGTATAATCTTTTTTATAGATTTGTAGATGGTTTGCAACATATTTTTGTTAAAGGATTTTTCCATCTGTGTTCAAGAGGGTTGTTGGCCTATAGTTTTCTATAATGATATCTTTTCTATAGTTGATATCTTTGGTTTGGTATCAGGGTAAAACTGGATTCCAAGAATGCGTTGGGAAGTATTCCTTGCTACTCTGTTTCTGAGAGTTTGTGTAAAATTGTTATTATTTCCTCCTTAAACATTTGACAGAATTTTCCAATGAAGCCATCTCAGCTTGGACTTTTCCTTGTGGGGAAATTTTAAGTTACTAATTCAATTTCTTGTGCTTTAGGTCTATTCAGATGGCTTCTATTAAGTCAGTTTTGGTAATTTGGGTCTTTTAGGAATTTGTTCATTTAAATTGACTGGCATATTGGCATAAAGTTGTTCAGAATCTTTTATAATCCTTTTCTCTTCCTTTTTTTTTTTTTTTTTAAAGATTTTATTTATTTATTTGAGAGAGAGAGAATGAGAGAGAGCACAAGAGTGGGGAGGGTCAGAGGGAGAAGCAGACTCCCTGCTGAGCAGGGAGCCCCTTGTGGGACTCGATCCAGGAACTCCAGGATCGTGACCTGAGCCGAAGGCAGACGCTTAACCAACAGAGCCACCCAGGTGCCCAATCCTTTTCTTTTTTTGAAGATTTATTTAGAGAGTGCGCGTGTGCACGTGCGGGGAGCGGGGCAGAGGGAGAGGGAGAATCTCAAGCAGACTCACCACTGAGTGTGGAGCCCAACTTAGGGCTTGATCCCACGACCCCAAGTTCATGACTTGAGCTGAAACCAAGAGTCCCAATACCCAACCATCTGTGCCACCCAGGCGCCCCAATCCTTACTTATGTCCCTTCTTTTGTTTCTGATTTTGATAATGTGTGTCTTCTCTCTTTTCTTGATTAAGTCAGCTAAAGGTTACCAATTTTGTCAGTCTTTTCAAAGAACTACCGATTGTTTTTTTCTCCTCGTGTTTATCCTTTTTCTGTTCTGTTGATGTCCCCTCTCATAATTATTATTCCTCTACTTCTGATTACTTTGGGTTTAATTTGCTCTTTTTCTTGTTTAACAACCTAGAAGCTTTGATTATTGTTTTGAGACCTTTTCTGTCACAAGCATTTAAAACTCTACATCCCTTCTCTCACTGTTTTAGCTGCATCCCATACTTTCTCATATGTTCTATTTTTATTTTCACTATTTTCAAAATATTCTTTCATTTTCCTTGTGATGTATTCTTTGAGCAAATGGGTTATTTAAAAGTATATTAATTTTCAAATATTTGGGGTATTTTTCAACTTTCCTTATATTGTTGATATATAATTTATTTCTTTGTAGGCACTATACATACTTTGATTTGAGTATATTAAAATTTATTGAGACTTGTTTTGTGGCTTAGCATAGAGATAGTTTTTCTTGGAAAGTGTTCCATGCTCACTTGAAAATTTGATTGTGTGCCTGATCTTGTGGGGTGGAGGGCTCTGTCGGAGTTGTTGGTTAGATCAAGTTGGTGGGCGGTGGCAGCCATCAAGTCTCTATCCTTGCTGATTTTCTTGCTAGTTCTATGAATATTCAAAATAGAGTATCGAACTCTCTATAATTATTGAATTATTTCTTTTTTCAAGACCGTCAGCTTTTCTTTTGTCTTTGGGGCTCTGTTGTTAGATATGTGTATATACATTTATAATTATTGCATCTTCAGGATGTGCCAGTCCTTTGTCATTATGAAATTTCTTGAAAGAGTTGTTGTCTTCAAGTCTGTTTTGTCTGATATTAATGTAGCTATTCCAGCTCTCTGATTTCTGTTTGTATGCATACCTGTTTCTGTCCTTTTACTTACAGCCTACTTGCATCTTTGAATTTCTTTGAATATTGTTTTCCTCCCACGCTTGCCCTCCTTCCTCCTCTGGGGCTCCCACCTCATCCCTGTCTATGTACTTGGTGGTGTTTTGCCTCTGAGGCCCTGGGCATTTTTCTTCAATTTTTATCTCTCTGTTCTTCAGACTGTTTTTTTTTTTTTTTTTTTAAGAGTTATTCATTTGTTTTAGAGAGGAGAGCATGTGTGCATGTGCACGTGAGCAGGGGGAGGGGCAAAGGGAGAGAGAATCCTCAAGCAGACCCCCTGCTCAGCAGGGAGCCTGCCGTGGGGCTCCATCCCATGACCCTGAGATCACGATCTGAGCCAGGGTCAAGAGTTGGATGCCCAGGCACGCCCCCAGACTAATTTCTGTTGATCCATCCTTCCGTTTACTGCTGCTTTATTCTGCCGTCTCTGGTCTGCCGGTGTTGGAGAGCTGTAAGGGATTTTCCATTTCAGTCATTGTTCTTTTCAACTCTAGAATTTCTCGTTGGGGATTTTCTTTTGTATAGTTTTTAATTCTTACTGCAATTATCTTTGAGTCATTGTCATCGTATTTCCTGTATTTCTTTAAATGTGGTTTGCTTTAATTCTTTTTATATACTCATGATGGCAGCTTTGAAGTCTTGTGTGCTAAACCCACTTTTGGGCCCGCTCAGCTTCTTTTGGCTGCTTTTTTCCCCCTGAGTGTGGGTCATACATCCTTATTTCTTGCAAAATGTCTCATAATTTTTTGCTGAAAATCGGTCATTTAAATTTTTAAATATTTTTTTAGTTTCAGGGGTAGAATTTAGTCATTCATCAGTCTCCTATAATACAGTGCTCATTCCATGAAGTGCCCCCCCTTAATGTCCATCACCCAGTTACCCTGATCCAGCCCCCTCCCCTCCAGCAACCCTCAGTTTGTTTCTTAGAGTTCAGTGTCTCTTATGGTTTGCCTCTCTGTCTGATTTCTTTTTTTTTTTTAAGATTTTATTTATTTATTTGAGAGAGAGAATGAGATAGAGCATGAGAGGGGGGAGGGTCAGAGGGAGAAGCAGATGCACCGCTGAGCAGGGAGCCCCACGTGGGGCTCGATCCAGGGACTCCGGGATCATGACCTGAGCCGAAGGCAGTCGCTTAACCAACTGAGCCACCCAGGTGCCCTCCCTGTCTGATTTCATCTTGTTTTATTTTTCCCTCCCTTCCCCTATGTTCATCTGTTTTGTTTCTTAAATTCCATATATAAGTGAAATCATATGGTATTTGTCTTTCTCTGATTGACTTATTTTGCTCAGCATAATACCCTCTGGTTCCATCCATGTCTTTGCAAATGGCGAGACTTCATTCTTTTTGATGGCTGAGTAATATTCATGGTATATCTATTGTGTGTGTGTGTGTATATATATATTCTTCTTTATTCATCTGTCAGTGGACATCAGCGTTCTTTCCATAGTTTGGCTATTGTAGACAGTGCTGCTATAAACATTGGGGGCCGGTGCCCCTTTGAATCACTATGTGTGTATCCTTTGGAGAAATAGTGCAATTTCTGAGTAGTGGGGTAGCTCTATTTTTAACTTTTTGAGGAACCTCCACACTGTTTTCCAGAGTGGCGGTACCAGCTTGCATTCCCACCAACAGTGTAAGAGAGGGTTCCCATTTATCCACATCCTCGCCAACATCTGTTGTTTCCTGACTTAATTTTAGCCATTCTGACTGGTGTGAGGTGGTATCTCATTGTAGCTTTGATTCGTGTTTCCCTGATGCTGAGTGATGTGAAGCATTTTTTCACGTGTCTGTTGGCCATTTGGATGTCTTCTTTGGAGAAATGGCTGCTCATGTCTCCTGCTCGTTTCTTAGATGATGTAGTATAGTAGTGTAAGATACTGATCCCCGTATAGGATTCTGCAGGGTTCTGCAGAGTAGGTTTCCCACCATCTAGTGAGGCCACTAATGCCTGGGTTCTGTTTTTGTTTCAATTCTCCTTTTTATTTTCAGCCTGGCTTACTAGGAGTTGTCCTTGTGCGTGCATTGCTTAGTGCTCAGCCAGTGATTAGTGAGATGTTGTACTTAAGTACTTGAGCCTTTAAGCTTCTGCCCTCTGCTAGGAGATGTATGTGTGGCTTGGGGAATGCAGCCAAAGTTCAAACAATTTTGAACTCTTCCTGGCTTTTACTTTTTTCCCAGGGCTTTCCTTTTCATCTGTGCTGCTTCCCAGTCATCCAAGGCTGTGTGGCTGGCTCAGGGCCGTTGCAGGTCTTGTCTGCATGTGTGTGCAGCCTTCTGGTTGCCCAGGGAATGTATGGAGGGCCCGTCTGGCCCTCTGGTACTCTCATTCCCAAGACCTCTCTCCTGGGCTTCTAGGTTGTCTCTGGTCTGCTCTGGCCCCGAGCAGGACCGTGACTAAAGGCCAGCAGAGTTGTGGGCTTTCTCCATTTATGTCCTAGCAGATTTACTGTTTTTACTGACCGTGCTGCCAGACAGGAGGGTTTTTCACCCTCTACGCCTAATCAGGTAAGCTCAGTCTGGCAGTGACGATGCTGGTCTTCACGGCCAGTCTGGCTCTGGTGGCTCTGGGGTCTTAGACTGAGCTGGTGGGTAGGAGTAGCTAGCCCCAGGGAGGAAATCCACCCCACACTCCACTGTTTTTACCTGAACCCAGCGGTTTTTTGTGAAGGAATGGTTCCCAACTTCCTTGCTTTTGGTGAATTTCAAATGTTTGGGGGTTTGTGGGTTTTCAGACAATTTTGTCAAATTTTATAGTTGTTTGGGGGGGGGCAAGAAGATTTCCAGACTTCTTTATTCTGTCATGTTAGAAGTCTCTATCTGTCCGTGCCTTTTTAAGCTGATGGCATTTCCAACTTGACACAGGTGTCTAAGAGTAGATGACGTAACATAGCGTGTTTCATTCAGTGAGGCAGCCGTGTGTGGGACGGGGCAGCGCCGCTCGCTGTGAAGGTGCGGGGAGAACGGGGTTGGTCTCCTGTATCTCCTGTGCTCCGTTCTTCTGTTTTTGAGTGGACAGTGGATTAAAATGTTCTCTGGTCATAACTACATAAATCTTGACCTTTTAAAAACTTACTGCAGCTATAATTCTAGATTTAAGTATTTTTTTTAGGGCGCCTGGGTGGCTCAATTCTTAAGCATCTGCCTTCGGCTCAGGTCATGATCCCAGGGTCCTGGAATCGAGCCCCGCATCGGGCTCCCTGCTCCGTGGGAAGCCTGCTTCTCCCTCTCCCTCTGCCCCTCCCCCTGCTCCTGTGCTCGCTCGCTCTCTCTCTCTCTCACAAAAGTAAATAAATCTTTTTTTAATCATAGTGTTTTCAGTTACTGACATATAATTAAGAGGATTTAATTCTTTTTTTTTTTTTTTTTTAATTTTAGTTTGTTCTGTCAGTTGAAACCAAGACAGAGAGTTGTCCCTAGGTGGCATGAAAAGCCATACGAATGGAATCAGGTGAGTGAGACATAGTGCCGTGGGGACAGCCTGCTGCCAGGAATGGCGGGCTTGGCAGGTGCCGAGCAAGGGTTGTGGAGGGTCCCGAGAGAGTAGAAAGGGACAGGCAGTGTGGACGGCTCTTCTGTTCATGGGGTGGCGTCACGGACCAGACAGGCTGTCTCTGGATGCCGTGCTCTCTGTGAGGCCCGGGGCGATGGTCCTGTCACTTTGGATGAAGCAGTGGGAACGTCTGGATGAGCTGTCCCCGCATGTCGGTGCTGCCCAGTCTGCTCGGGCTCACAGTGCGCCGCAGCCGGGATGGCTTAACCTGCACACAGTTTTCTTCTTCTTCTTCTTCTTCTTTTTTTTTTTTAAAGAATTTATTTATTTGACAGACAGCGAGAGAGGGAATACAAGCAGGGGGAGCGGGAGAGGGAGAAGCAGGCCTCCCGCCGAGCAGGGAGCCCGACGCGGGGCTCGATCCCAGGACCCCGGGATCATGACCTGAGCCGAAGGCAGACGCTCAAAGACTGAGCCACCCAGGCACCCCCATTTATCTTCTTCTAGTTCCAGTACAGCTGGGCCGGGTTCTGGTGAGAGCCCCCTTCCGAGCTTGGAGACGCGCATCCTCATGTGGTGGAGAGAGGTGATCTCTCTCTCATGTATCTTCTGAGAAGGGCTCTAAGCCCGTCGTGGGGGCCTCCCCCTTGTAACCTCATGTAACCCCACTCACCTCCTGAAGGTCCCTTCTCCAGACCCCATCACAGTGGGGATTTGAACTTCAGCGTATAGATTTGGGGTGCAGGTCTGTCTGTAGCAGTTGTGAAGGAGGGCAGGGCCCATCTGGGGCGCCTGGACATTTACATTTACATGCAAAGTTATAAAAACTGAATAAAATTTTACTTGAGGGCAAGGAACTAAGGGAGGGGCTTCTAGCTTTAATTCTAGAGCCAAGGGCATCTTTGTAAATAAACCAGCTGCAGTTGAAGTGAGAAGATGCTCCTGGAGGTGCTGTTTTCCCATCCTGAGTCCAAAGGAAACTTTCCTTGTCTTGTGTGCCCCTTGACACTGGTGTCCCTCCTCAGAGCCCTCAGGACCCAACCCTGGAGCCAGCTCCCTGTGTGCGCAGAGCTTAGCCCAGGTGACAGGAGGGGCACCAGCCACCTCTCCTGCAGACTCTGTCGGGGTGTTCAAGCTAATAGCAGGACTTAGTTTGAAAGCAGAACTTTATTTTGAGGTTGATACGTTTTAGAAAATATACACATATTTAAAAGCCTGTAACGAAGCTGCAGTTCATGTGTACGCAGGAAGGGGTGTGTGCGAGAGCTTCCGGTAAAGGTCACTGGATTATTAAAGGTGAGTTGTCAGACGCACAGTAGTGAGTGCCGGAAGAGAAGGGAAGCATTCTGGAAGTACGTCTGGAAACTGAAAGACTACTTTCTCCCGTCTTACACGTCTGTGTCTATGTGTCTCGTTGTATTTACTCAGTTTACTTATTTTAGTTGATGTCCGGAAGGGTCCATTTTCTAGAAAGGTCTGACTGGTCCTTTTGTCTGCCCTGTCAGGTTGATCCAAAGCTGGTCATGGAGCAGGCTGACCGGGAGAGCAGCAGAGGAAAGAACACCTTTCTCTACCAGCTCCACAAACTGATTGTTCTCAGCAGTTAGGTGTGCCGGCAGGTTGTAACCCAGTTCCTCCCGGGGAAACCAAGACCTGCCACACAGACAGGTGGATTAAAGGCTCCATCTGCAGACTGACTTCTCTCTGTATCTGAACGTTACAGTCTTTGCCCGCTGCATCCGAAAGGTCTTCTCCATCCCTCTTCCTCTTCCTGTGTGGGTGGTGGCTGGAGAGTGGTGTTTCTGTTCAGGTGGGAAGGATTGGAAAGTCTAGTCTTTTCTAGAAACAGAGAATCACTGTGTTAAAGATTCTGGGAAAAACTGATGAAAGAAGACTTTGTTTGGAAAAAGAGCTGTGTTTTGCTTTAAATCTATTAAGGTAAATATAAATAGCTGAACATGTAAGGTTCCAGTATGTGCTAGTACGTTCTTTTTGTTACAGTGATTTAATCCTGGAATGTAGGGGGAACCAAGATCCCCAAACCTCAGTTTACCACAAAGGAGAGCTGCGTGTTTCTCAAAACCATGTGGCACTTTCTATTTTTTTTTTTTCTGTGAGGGAAAATATTTAATTTTGGTAAAAGTAACTTCAGTTTTGTATATTTCACGGTTTTATCTATGTTATAATTGTAAGTCTAAATTTTGGAAATCAGATTACCTGGCAACTAGTATATTTATGTTAAAGCAATAAAAGCATTAGACTAAGTTTCTGTTTCTGACAGTTTTTAGTCAGAGGAGATTAAAATGTATTTCATTCTTTTTTTAAATTTTTTTATTTTTATTTTTTTAAAGATTTTATTTATTTATTTGAGAGAGAGAATGAGAGAGAGAGAGCACATGAGACGGGGGAGGGTCAGAGGGAGAAGCAGACTCCCCGCCGAGCAGGGAGCCCGATGCGGGACTTGATCCAGGGACTCGATCCAGGGACTCCAGGATCATGACCTGAGCCGAAGGCAGTCGCTCAACCAACTGAGCCACCCAGGCGCCCCTAAATAAAAAAAATCTTAAAAAAAAAAAAAAAAGAGGCTTTCTGCCTAGAAGAACTCACGATATCGTGGAGAGACAGACAAAGAGACCATTGAGAAGGGACGTGATCTGTGCTGTCCTAGAGGTGGACAGTGTGGCGGGAACTCTTATGGAGGGCCTGGCCTTGACCCAGAGGAGGTGGCGTGTATGGGGAGGTTTGTTTCGGAAGTTTCCTTAGGTGTGTCATTTCAGCTGAGCTCTGAGGGAAGGTGGAGAGTCAGGTGACAAAGGAGGTTGGGGCAGGGAGAGAGCATTGGAGCCCTGCTGAGAACGTGCCTGTCAGAGGAAAAGTGGCCCAGAAAGGCTGGGGCCTAGGAGCAAAGGGAGGAAAATTGGCCAGAGGGGAGACTGAAGAAGCTGGGAGCATTTAATGTTTTGTCTGCTCATTACCACCACACCCTCCATTCTGAGAATTCCAGATACTGAACACCCCATTCTCAGTATTGCTTCTCCTCTTACCCCACCTATATAGTGGAGCTGGTGCTGATCCAGATTGTGGCACCTGCCGGCACTGGACCAGTGCACCCTTCAGGTTTTTAAATTGGAAGTTAGAGTGTCAGGCTCTTCTCCCTCTTCTCTTCTCCCCCCTTCCCTGTTTTGGCTGAAACCAGTAAGTGTGGAGCTGTGCTGAGAAGGCCAGAGTGTTGGCTGGAGCCACCGTGCCCAGGGAAGCAGGGACAGGAGGAGCAGGAGGCTTGGTGGACATTTGAGTCTTTGGTTCTGGCCACCGTCCTGCCCCTGGGTGGGTTCCATGATACGGTTCAGCAGCCTAATAGATTCTTTTTTTTTTTTAAGATTTTATTTATTATTATAGAGAGCATGAGAGGGGAGAAGCAGACTCCCTGCTGAGCAGGGAGCCCGATGCGGGGCTCGATCCTGGGACTCCAGGATCATGACCTGAGCCGAAGGCAGACGCTTCACCGACTGAGTCACCCAGGCGCCCCAGATTCTGCTCTTTATAAGCTGGATCAGGTTGGGTTTCTGTGTGACATAATGTCAGTAGACAGTGGCTGGGTTAGAGAGAAGCATGGGATTTTATCATGGAGGCAGATCCCAGCAGGGCCATGACATCACATTCGAGCTTTAGGCGGTTCTGGCTTCAGAGTGCAGAAGAGATATGAACCAGCAGGAGCAGAAGGTGATGAGACCTGTTAACCTTGAAAATGAAACTGCCAGTTATCTCACCAGCAAAAGATGAATTTATCTGGGAATAACAGAATTTCAACCCAGGACAAGCAGGGTAGAGAAAAACCTGAGAACAGAGCAGAGGAGGCTCTTTTTTGAGGGGTGGGGAGTGGGGTTGTTGTAAACGGAAAGTCCCCTGGAGTAAACTGAGAGCTCAAAGTATAGAGGTTTCTCATTGGCTAGGCTGGACCATCTGTCTTTGGCTGAGCCGGGACCGTCTCCCATTGGCTGGGCCGTGACCGTCTCCCATTGGCTGGGCCGTGACGGTCTCTCATTGGCTGGGCTGTTGCCAGGGGAGGAGGAAACCTTCCTTCGTCCTGCTAGGAAGGTAACATAGTATCCATGGGCAAGGGGCGTGTCTTCCTGTTGGGTCGGCTGTGGTCAGTGAGTGGGGGGCGGCAGCGCTGCTCCTGCCGGCCTCCTGAGGCCATTCTAACTCCGTGCTAACCGAGGTTCCTTTACTCCATTCCACAGGCCAGATTGGCAGAACAGGTAGCAGGGCAGGAGGGGGTGCCTTCTGGGAGGGAGGCAAGCAGCGACCCGGCCTGAATTCAGTCTGTGGAGCTGGGGAGAGAAGAGTGGATTTTCAAAACTCTGGCGGAGGCAGACTTGATAGAACAGGTTACTGAGGGGCGCCTGGGTGGCTCAGTCGGTTAAGCATCTGCCTTCGGCTCAGGTCCTGATCCCAGTGTCCTGGGATCGGACCCTGCATCGGGCTCCTTGTTCAGCAGGGAGTCTGCCTCTCCCTCTGCCCCTCCCCCTCTCCATACGTTCTTTCTCTCAAATAAATAAATAAAATCTTTAAAAAAAAAGGACAGGTTACTGACCAGAAGTGAGTGGTGAGCAGTTTTCTGGGGTGGCCTTCAGGGCTTGTTAAATAACTGGGTCAGTGGTATTTGCCAGGAGAAGAGAGAACAGAATTGGAGCAGGGAAAGCACCTGTGCTTGGTGAGTGACATGTGAGAAGCCACGAGGTGTCCGTGGTGAGGGGAGGGGTCTGGGTGGAGGGAGAGGTCTGTGATGCAGCAGGTTACACGTGCAGTCTGAACTGTTTTATGTTTTCACGTACTCCACGTAGAAGCCTTTGCAGATTTAAATTCCCAAAACACATTTTAAAATCTTGTCACCTGCCACCAGTATCTCCTACCGATAGCATCCTAAGTGGCTTCTCAGTGGCTTCTGTTCTTCCTCCCCTCCTGTCCATTCCTTCTATTTCTTTGTGAAATAAGGATCAGATCATCGAAGTGAATGTTCCATAGGTCTCATGTCTTCCAGCATTAAGGGTATAAAGGGAAGAAAACACAGTGTGGGAAATAACTTGGGAACTAGTCTTCACAAGGCAGCAGTGATCATGAGCACAGGGAAGGGGCAGCGCCCTGAATCAGAACTTCCAGCAAATGGGAGAGGTAGGTACAGCAACATGCACTTGAAGAAATAGGGAGAAGGAATAAGGAATAATTGTGCATAATGAACATAAAGTAATAAACATAAAGTTAAGGTGAACAGAGGCATAATGTTAGTTATTACAGAGAGTGAATTTTCCCTCCAAAAGACAGACTGTCATATAGGGCTGAAAAATAAGCCCAGCTCTGTGCTGTCTACCAGAAACACCAAAGCCATGCAGTAGAGAGTAAAGGCAGGCAGCGATGCCGGGACCCACAAACAAAAGGAAAGCTGAAGCTGGCACTGCTAATGTCTGGTGAGGTGAGGTGGAAGGTCAAGAGTGCCAGATAACAAGGAACGGCATGTAACATTGAAGGCAGAATTATGGTATGTTAGGAATACATGTGTACCAAGCAGCATAGTGATGAAATGATGTAAGCAAAATTCTTTTAGGGGCGCCTTGGGTGGCTCAGTCGGGTAAGTGTCCAACTCTTGATCTCAGCTCAGCTCTTGGTCTCAGGGTCGTGAGTTCAAGCCCCATGTTGGGCTCCATGCTGGGTGTGGAGCCTACTTAAATAAACTTTTAGAAATGCAGCGGGAATTACATAAAAATACAGTGACAATGGGTGATAATGGGTGATCTGGTCAATTAGGAGATGGGAATGAAATGATACAGTCCAACATCCCTCAAATTGAAAGAATCCTTTTCCTTATGTTTGTGAAACGTTCGCAAGAATAGATTGCGTGCTTGACCACAAACACATTTAATAAGTGAGGGGAATTTAAAGGTCAAATTTTTTGGTCATTATCCATTAAAATGGGAAATAAATAATAAAAAGCAGGTCCCTCCTTTCCCAATTTTAACTGCTTGGAAATTCAAAAAAGAAAATGCCCTTAGATAACTCTTAGGTCAAAGAGGAAATTAAAAGAATAATTACAGACTATCAAGAAGGCACTGAAAGGATACTAAAACCTGTGGGTAGCTCAGACTAAAAGTAAAAGGAACTAAGTATTCTTAAGCAATTAGAGAAAAACAAGTTGCTGGGAAGAGAAACATATTAAAGATAAAAAATCAGAAAATAGAAATTAATCAGGATAAATAGATCCAAAAGCTGGTTCCGTAAAAATAGATCAGCCCTTCACAAGTCTAAGAGAAAATGAGAAATGGAACAGAACAGGTTACATGCAATAAAATTCCACCACTGGAAAATGGCCTGGCTTCAGCTGGGTTCACAGCTTCTAGAGAACAGAGCAAACACTGGATAACCTGTCCCAAGCCACAAGACAGGAAATACCTTCCATTCATTTTAAGCAGCTAGTGCTAGATTCAAGATCTGCTGAAGGTGGCATCAGCAGTAGAAAACCACACGATGCCCATTTATAAAGTAAAGATGGAAAAAACTATGTTATTAGTGAATAGAATCCAGTGATGTTCAAAAAAATAACTGAGGAAGCAAAGCCTATTCCAGGAATGTAAGCGCGGCTTGCTTTCAAGAACTGGCAGCCAAGTCCAACACAATGGGCAAGTCAGATGGGTCTGTTCAGTGGGTCCTGAAGAACAATTCATGAGGTCGAAGACCCATTCCTCCACTAAGGGAAAGCCATGTGGTCAAACAGAAGTAGGAGAAGCTCCAGGCCTCTCCTGCTCCGTGTGGTGGGGCAGGACCACAGGATGGCTCGAGCTGGAGCTGCAGAGCCAGGAGAACAGATTGTTCCATAACCTTAAAAGGTCTTGTCAAAATAATGAAGACCCCCCCCCCCCCACTGCCAGTTATAAATATACAGAATGAGAAAAGAGTAGTACAACTATTTAGTACATTAATTTAAAAGAGTAGAAACATTGAGAATTGTTTTATCTCTTTGTGAAAAACTGTAGTTTCTCTGTCCCATGGTATAACCTAGGATGTGCAGTGAGCATCTTTCCCGCGCCTCGGTTAGCTGTCACGGTCCCTCCCGGGTTGAGATCAGCTTCTGGCATGGCCTCTGCTCTTGGAACGATGGGAAGCGTCTTTGAGGACTCCTCCAGCATGAAGTTTTCATGTGTCCCTACCTCGGGACATGGTCCTTCTAGACTCCGCCTCGCCAGGCTCCTCTGGCTGCTGGCGTCCCCGCCCCTCTGCAGCGCTTTCCTCTGGAACCTCACTGCTGGTGCATCCAGGCGTGACCCCCAGGGTTAACACTTCCTGCTCCTCGCCCCTCTCACCTTTGCTGGCCAAGTCCCGGCTTCACAGATGCACTTTTGCAAAATGGCAAGTGTATTCATCACGGAAGGCGGCGCAGCTACCGACTGCTGGCTGCGCAGGAACTGAGTAACGTGCGCGGTGACCGGTGACCCACGGACTTTGAAAGAAGCGCCAGATGGTCACTGATGATGACGCATGGCTGTGACGTAGGTAGTGATTTGCAGGCTGGCATTCTATCCAAGGATAGAATGCCACTATAGAATATGTAGGGGAACCCTCACTCACCCAGATTGCAAGACCAGAAGCTATTCAAGAAGATACGAACATTATTAAACACCAAAGAACTTTGTATGCAAAGATTCCATAACCAATCAACGGATAGATTGGAAAAATATTTGTGATGTAGATGACAAAAGGTTAGTATATGCTATGAAGAAACTTTAAAAAAATTGTCAAGAAAGAGCAATAAACAGAAAAACAGGACAATTACATGAATAGAAGGTCTGTAGGAGAGCAAATCCTAATGGCTAAGAAACATGAAAATGCCCACATTCCTTAGTAGTAAGGGAAATAGAAATCAGCTGTGTACCAAGGGACTGGCGGGCAGGATTTTCAAAAGACTGTATAATTTGTTGTCGATGGAGAGGTGGACGGAAAAAATACTTACACGGTGCTGGTAGAATACGAAGTGGTGCAGATTCTATGGAAATCAGTCTGCCAGTATCTGAAAATTGAAAACAGGCCCCCTTTGAATTCACGGTGTCCATGGAAGAATACTAGGAGTAGTGAATGGCCGTCGGGGGGCGGCAGTTGACATCAGGGGGTGTGTTCCACCCTGAGAGGAAGGGGGTGAGTGCTACAGCTGGCAGCCTGCTGGGATGGCCACAAGGTGTGGCCAGTGGGAAAAGAAAGAGGCAGAATTGTACATAATACCTCATTTGCAAAACAAGTAATGGAAGATGCCATGGATGGGTGCGTGCGTGGGTGTGGGTTTGTGCTTACGCATGCCTGGGTGAGATGAAGAACCCAGGGAGGGAAGGATGCACTCTAGATAATGACCTCCATCATTTGGCATGGGAGATGTGGGCCATTTGGGTTTCTTCCTGCTGCTTTACTGGAACGCCGGCCTGACGACTGGCACTTCAGCAGCCATCTTCTGCCTTGAGAGCTCCTCGATGTGGAAGCCGCCACAGTGGCAGAACCCGGCTTCCCGTCAGCCGTGGGCCATCCCACTGGACCACCTACCTCCAGACTTCTGTGTGTGAGAGACATTAGCTTTTTAAAGCATCTGTTAATTTTGGTTTGTGTCACAACTAGCCAAACATAATTCCTGTTTGATACAGTGTGTACTAAAAAAATAGGCACTTAAAAAGTAAAAGAATACATTAACAAAGTGCTAAGCTGCTGAAAGAGTATTAAAAATCACGAGAAGAGACCAAGGCAAATGGATAAAGGCAAATGGATATACCCTAGATCAATCCTGGGTTCATGCGGTCATGGGTATTTGCTTCCAGTCTATTTATTGACTTGCCCGAATTCACAGTAACTCTTGACCACCTGTTCACCACTCTGAAGAGTCCAGGCTTCCTTTTATCATCAGAATTCAAGGACGTAAATACGAGGGACCATCTTTTCTCTCCACCGTGGGGCTACCGCCTGCTTTAAGGAGTATGAAAGACGCACCTGACCCGGCCCCGCCAGCAAGTTCAGACTCACTTGGAAACGAGCGCCCTAGCAGAGCGGGTAGTGGTGCAGAAAATAGTGCCCTGCCTGTAGGCGTGTTCTGGATTGTTCCCTGCTTCTGTACTGCTTTGCTTTTGTGTTGGAACAATTACTTCAGAGGATCAACTTGAAAAGATTTTTTTTTTTAAGCAGAAGAGAGAAATGTCACTCTAACGTCAGAGAAGTGGCGCGATGATGAAAGACAGTGGGCCAGGACGAGTGGGGTGTTCAGTTAGGCTGTGCTTTGAAGACCTGTGATTAGAAGGTGGTATATCCTCTCTCACGTAAAGTCTCCTTGCTTCAGGTGTATGTGGTGCTGTGCTGCTTGGGTCTCGGCCCGGCAGGTGGAGCGAGCTGCTCCCCCCCCCCCCCCCCTCCCCCCCCCCCCCCCCGCGCGCGGGGAACCGTCCGCAGGAAGCACCGCCACCTGGTGGTCGCTCTCGGGACTGCAGGCAGCGCTTGAGGCTCGTCTGCGTGCCCGCTTGCAAACCAGTCTAGCACGCATGCCGCATAGATGCAAACGGAAGTGCAGTTGGAAACTGGTGAGAAATGGTAACAAAACAACTTCTTCCAGCTTTTTGGGGGGGCATTTTTGTAAGCACCTTGGAGAGGGAGACGTGCTGTTGCTGGTGTATCGGTTCAGGTTGGCTGTGAATGACTTGACTTGAGGTGGCATCAGTTAAGACCCCGCCACGGGCGCTTCTGTGTCCCCTTGCTCCCGCATAGCTCGCAGTTGGAGGTTCCTTCCTCCCTGTTAGGGTGTCTGCGGTCTGGTTTACCTGCAGGGAAGGGCGCGGAGGGAGTGACCATCTCACCGGGGACGAGTGGTGACTGCTGTGCAAGTTGATAGGGACGGAAGCCCGCTGCGTGCACCCGTGTGACACTCCAGAGGTCCGTTCGTGGGTCGTGTCAGTCCCTGATTTGTCCTTTTATTTTCCGTTGCATAAATACACTGATTTCTTCATCCTCCGACTGGCGAGCGTGTGCCCAGTGCTCACGTGGGCCCATTGTGAATCAAGCTGCTGCGAGCAAGTCTTCATAGATACGGGTCTCCATGCCTCTTGGATCTCTCCGGGAGTCGTGGTGTTACTGGGTCGTGGAGGGGCTGCTGGTCTGACTTGGCAAGAAACGACCACACGTTCCAAAGTGACTGTAACGCACTCTCCCTTTGCCTGTGGCCTTTTCCTCTGAGCTCCAGACCCCACTTCTCTGCCGTCCTTGGTCGCCGGAGCCAGACCCCGGGGTTCCCCGGCCGGTGCCAGCAGAGGGCGCTGGAGGCGGCGGCGGGGGCAGGGAAGGAGCCAGAGGCGGCTGGCCGCTGGCGGGGGCTTCAGCAGGTGGTCTCCTTCCCCTCTCACCTGCGCCCTCAGCCCTTGGGCGCCTCCGCCACACCCCCTCCGAAGAGGTCTGGAGCTCATCCTGGGGCGGCGAACGGGGCCTCCGGTGTCCCTTCTCTTCCTGTGTTCTCTAGAGTTCCGTTCGCCCCTTTAGTAGCTAGCCCTCGCTTACTGTAAACTCTTCAGGTTGCATTTTACCCGCGTCTGCCTTTGTGAGTAGCAGGTGGGGCTTGTGCGCCGTTTGGGGCGTTTGCGTTTTGGTTACAGAGTTGTAGGGGTTGACTATTCCATATGGCTCGTTTATGAAAGTCCTTCGTCAGATGCACGTCTTACGAACGTTTTCTCCTCGTCTATCCCTGCCTGGCTCATCTTACTGTGGTAAAAAAAACACATAGAATTTGCCATTTTAACCATTTTTCAGTGTTAAGTACATTCACGTTGTTGTAAAACAGATCTCCCGAACTTTGTCATCTTGCAAACCTGAAACTCTGTCCCCACTGAACAACCCCCTTTCCCGTGCCCACCGTTGTTCTTCTGCCTCTGTGACTGTGACGACCCTGGATCCCTCCGACAGAACAGTCGTGCAGTATGTCTCGTTCCTGTGACGGGTTTATTTCATTCAGCCTCGTGTCCTCGAGGTTCATCCCTGTTGTCGCCGTGGACTTGCTTTGTACGGCTGAGTGGTGTTCCGTTGTGTGGCTTGATCACGTCGTGTTCATGCCTCATCCACCAAGAACACCGGCTCGCCTCCAGCTTGCGGCTGCTGTGGATGGCGCTGCTCTGAGCGTGTTCGTGAGCATAAAACATGTGCATCTCTCCCTTTAAGACACTGCATTTAATGCCTTTGGATAAATACCTAGAAGTGGGATTGATAGGTTTTGTGGTAGTTCTATTTTTAATTACTTGAGGAGCCTCCATGCTTTTTTACACAGTGACCATACCATTTTATAATCCCACCACCACCATCTGAGGGTTCCAGCTTCTCCACATCCTCACCGACATTTGTGGTTTTCTGTTTGTTTTAATAGTAGCCATCTTAACGGATGTGAGCTCATACCTCCTTGTGGTTTTCATTTGCGTGTCCCTGGTGATGAGTGATGTGCACCATCTTCTCATACGTTTACTGGCCTCTTGTATATAGTCTTTGGACAAATGTCCATTCAAGTTCTTTGCCAATTTTTTGAGTTATTTGATTTTTTATTGTTGAGTTTTAAGAATGCTTTATATGTTGTGGATATTTAACCCCATGTCAGATAGGCGATTTGCCAGTGTTTTCTCTGATTCCGTAGGTTGCTTTTTCACTCTGTGGATCGTGCCCTTTGATGCACACAGTTTGTAAGCTTGATGTCGTCCCGCTTGTCTTGTCCTTTGTTGCCTCTGCTTGGGCGTCGCCTCCAGGAACCCACTGCCAAGTCCAGTGTCCTGAAGCTTCTCCCCTGTGTTTGCTTCTAGGAGTTTTGTAGTTTTGGGCCTTACATGGAGGTCTCTAACCCATTTTGGGTTTCTGTATGTGGTGGATTCATTTTTTAACAGTGTCTTTAGATGAGTAGCAGTTTGGGATTCTGATGAAGTTTATTTTATCATTTTAAAAGTTTTATGGTTCGCGCCTCGTTTCCTTAATTAAGAAACTTTGCCTAACCCCAGGTCACAAAGAAAACCTTTAGTGTTTTCTTCTGTAAATATTACAGTTCTGGCATTTATGTTTGGGCTTAGGACCCGTATCAAATTCACTTCTGTGTGTGGTGACATAAGGGGCAAGGTTATTTTCTCCACATGAGCATCTGTTTCGAGAGTTGAGGATGTCCCTGTCCCACTGGATGGTGTGGATGCCATGCCATGCACCCATTGGGCCCCCTCAGGAGTGACAGATGGTCCCTCCAGCTGCCGGGGGCTGCTGGAAGACGGCCCTCAGTGGCCAGTCATCTTTGGGGATTTTCGTTGCAGGAAAAGCACAGCACCGCCCCACCCAGGATCACGCCGTGCTCCAGGGGATGTGTGCGTCCGGTGACTGATCCACACGGGGCTGGAAGGCACCTTCACTCTGACTCTGGAGGCTCCGAAGGTCGTCCCCGAGGCCCCAGGGCTGGCTGAGATCTTCTGGGAGGGGACTGCAAGCCACCCTCCTCTCTCCCCTACAGGCCTCCTCCCAAGAGCACTTCCTAATGGACGTGCTGCACACCGCTGGTCACACGGCCGCTGCGGGGGAGACCTGGCCCGCGACAGGCGTCACACGGCAACCTGCCAGTGCCTGAGGCTTTGCCTCTGGATTCTGATCTGTTGCAGCCATCCCTGTGAGGGCTCTGCCGCGGCTCACTGTGTGACCGAGCCTCAAACCTGCGTGTGTGGAGCGCAGGGGTGCGGGCTCCCACCCAGGGGGCTTGACTCGTGGGGGAGGAGGGGGAGAATCGGCTCAGTATTTTCAGAGCCCCTTGCCACACCCGTGTCCCTCTGTGAGGTCAGGCACACGGGTAGTCTCGCGCGCTGACACGGGGCTCGGCCTCGGCGCTGTTTGTGCAGCTGGGCCTGCTGGAGGGGCAGGACGTACGTACCGAGAATAACCCAGGCACTTCGGGTTTGTTGAGGGGCTGTCTTCTCCAAGACTTAGGTGGTACTGAAGGCCCCCTCTTGACCCTGCGGGGCCCTCTGTGTACAGCTCGGAAGGGCGTGGCCTGGTGGTCGGTGCCCCGTGGGGAGGAGAGGTGGCAGAACTCACACCCAGACTCCTCCCGCCTCTCCCCTCCTCGCCGCTGCCCTTCTCTGCAGCAGACCGGGGTCTGGGGGACGGCCCGAGTGGCCCCGCGGTGCAGGGGCGGCAGGAGACCCCACCCCTGGTTGGCCAGTCTGGGGAGCCGCTCCCACCTGCCTTCCGCCCTGCGTCTGCTCCCACCAGTGAGCTCAGGGCGCGGGGAGGAGCGGGTATGCTGTCTCTGCAGGGGCTGGGGTGGGGGGCCGTGCTGAGTCTCTGGTGTCACGCTGAGTTCGGGGCTGGGATTGGACCTTTGCCCCCAGGACTTGGCCCCGTGTCCCAGGGCACCTCGTTCCCCGCGAGCCTCCTGTCACCGGGCCAGCCTCGCTTTCTACGGCAGCCTGGTCCAGGCTGGCCTGCTTCTGTGCAGCTGCCGCGGCCGCTCATGCGGTGTCCCTCCCTCACTGGGCCAGTGGGGGACATCCTCATGTGCCCCCGGGCGGGGGACAAGGACCGCAGCGTTCGTAGGGGCTCCTGACGGGGCCTGGCCAGCAGCGCGCTGCACGCGAGTCTGTTCAAGTGCCCATCGGAAACTGGAGGGGCTGGAGGGGCCGTGCCCTCGCATTAGCAGCGCTGGGCCAGGGGGGCCCTGAGGGGCGTCCTTGCATGGCCTGCCACCGTTGGCAGAAGCTGCATGGCGGCGCCCAGTGTGCCTGCCTGGGGCTGCAGCTCGCTGAGACCTCGCTGGCCTGGGGCCGCCAGGCACTCCGGCTACTGCTCCGACCGCCGAGGCCCCCAACCTCAAGGGGGGGCAGCTGGGGGACACAAGCCTGCCCCCACGAGGGGCTTGAGGGTACAGACTGAGTCTGAGGGGTTCCCTTGAGTCCCCACTTGGCTCGTTACCTGCAGGTTGGCCACTGGGACCTGGCTCCGTGGTCCTTTCCTGGCCTCTCCCACGCACCATAGCAAAGTGAGGGGGCATTCCTGCTCCCATAGACTTCATTTACAAAAACCAGGTGGGCCTCACTTGGCCCCGAGTCCCTGGGGGCTGGCCGCTGCTCTAGCCCGGGGCTCTCCAGCTTGTGCTTGCATCAGAACCCTCTGGAGCGTATGTGTGCGGCATGGACCCCTGCGCCCCCAGAGCTTCTGAGTCAGGAGGCCTGGGGAGGGGCCCAGGGGTTGGCGTTTCCCACAGGTGCTGGTGAGGCTGCCAGACTGGGGCTGCATGTTGAGAAGCGCACTCTAGAAGATGAGCAGGAGCATGTGGAACGGACAGGGGTGCGACAGACGGGGCTGCACAGCAGGGCACATCGCGACCGCGGGGGAGCTTTAGGTCCTGCTCTGGGGGGCTTCCGACCTGAGCACCCCCACTCTGCATGGAGGGACACGGGAGAGAAAAGAGTGTGCTACAGGCACCCTGGGCCCCTGGGGCCTAAGCAACAATGCTCCTTTGAACAGTTTGAGAGAGAGATACAGGCGGACGGTGACCTTGGTGAGAACCGATGGGCCTGTCCAGGTCCTCCAGACTCAGCTCCCAGTCTTGACGTCATGGGGACTTGGGGGATCCTGGAGCAGTTCCCCACCCCAGGGAGGGGGCCACAGACTTCATCTCCTAACCACAGAGCCAGGGAGCCTAGTCCCCATGGGAGAAGTGGTTCCTCCGGCAGTGGGGAGCTCTGGGGCCCATCAAAGCAGCCTTCTGGTGGGGTGTCTGTCTCCTCTGCTCCGTGATGGGGGTCAGGTTGCCCAGAGCCTCCATCTTGCCAGTGCGGTCAGCCCCTGAGCCGCCACACTCAAACCCTGGGCCTTGGTGTACAGATCCCCCAGCTTCACCCCTGGCTCTCCTGGCTTCTCCCCTTTTTCTGGCCTCTACAGCTGGAAAGCCAGGTGCAGGCTGGGCCTCGGGGTCCCTGCTTCTGCTTCTAGGCAACCTCATCATGACTTTAAATGCCATCCCTGTGTGGATGACTCCAGAAGGTACAGCTTTCGTTTCTTCTGAGGCTTCCAAGTGCCGTGTCAAACACAGTGCCCCCAGCGCAGCTCGCTGCCTCCTGGCCCCACCACATCCCTGCCCCAGGTTTGACCACCGCTATGTGGTCAAAAACTCGGTCCCCATCTAGCATGAAGCTCTGGCCAAAACTTGTGTTGTCCATTCTAGTCTTTGCCTCACACCCAGGCTTCAGAACGTGCTCCCAGTACGACCTCACTCCTCCTCAGCCCCTGGCCCGACCGCTTGGCCTCCTGGTGGTCCTCCTTATGACCCCTCGTCTGCCTCTCTCCACACAGCAGTTCAAGACAAACCAGCGCAGTCCTGGATTTGTTTTAATCCAAAGTCCTTACCTGGCCCTGAATCCCCGTAGCTAGTGTTCCCTCCCTCAGAGGGCCCTCCCTTGACCTCCTGGGCATTGTGCAGACTCCCCAAGCTCCTTCCTGCCTGGGGCCCTGGGGCCTGGCCCTCTCTGCGCAGCGTGCTCTGCAGACGGCTCCCACGGCAGCTCGCCAGACGATCCTTTGCCACCCTGTCAGGAACAGTCCCTTCTGTTACACCGTGGCCTTATTTTCCCCACAGCACTTGCCACCCCGATGCTGCCCTGCACTGGAAGGGGGGGCTCCAGGAGCACCGGGCCCAAGTCCCCAGTGCCTGGAGAGGCCCACGGTGGGCCTTCGTACATGCCACAAGAATGGTTTATGGGGCGCCTCGCTGGCTCAGTCGGTTAAGTGGCCCGACTCTTGGTTTCAGCTCAGGTCGTGGTCTTGGGGTCATGAGACCGGGCCCTACATTGGGTTCAGTGCTCAGCGGGGGTCCGTCGATGGCCACGGCCCGGTGCTCCCGGAGTTGACCCCCGAGCCCGGGAAGAGAGGCCACCACTGGAGAAGGCCTGCGCGGACTCGAACTCTGTTTCCTGGGACGTCCAGGGTGTGGGGGGTGGGCTAAGGGGTGGCTTCCCGAAGGGTGACTGGGGAGCTTCCTCACCCCATGGCGAGGGGCCCCCAGCAGGTGTCCGGACAGCCCAGAGCAGCGGCCCAAGAACAGACACAACAGACCCAGAGCAGTGACAGGAACCAGCAACGGAGGGAAACCAGGTTTTGGGGGAGGTGCTGAACTGTGTCCCTCCCACATTCACATGGTGAACCCTGACCCCCAGCCCCTCAGAAGGTGCCTGTATTTGGAGACAGGCCTTTAAAGAGGGGATGAGGGTAAAATGAGGACCTTAGGTCTGAACCCAGGGTGGCTGGTGTCCTCGTAAGAAGAGATCTGGACCCAGGAGTCAGGCAGGGGGCGCGCGCACGGAGGAGAGGCCTCGGGAAACCAGCGTGGACACCTTGATCTCGGGCTTCAGCCTCCAGGACGGCGGCGCTGTTTCTGCCCTTGAAACCCCCAGGCTGAGCGGACGGCACAGAATTCACCGGCTTTCGCTTAGACGGGAATTTTGCACTGTTGGCAGTTATCAAAGTAGCTTCCTGGCATGGGGATCAGACAGGCGGAGGGCTCCGCATGGAGCCAGCGCAGTTCCCCCCCCACGCCGGGCGGGGTCCTGGCCTTGGCGAATCCAGCATCAGAGAGAAGCCTGCTCGGAGCCCTCTCTGCCCTCCAGGGCTGCGTGTGGGGAAGGGGGCGTCTAGCCCTCGAGGGGTCCCCTCCCGCCCTCCTCCTGGACCTGTGTGAGTGGGCGGCGGGGGTCAATGCCTGTCCCCTCCCCCGCCGCCCCCGAGGAGTGCGCCGCGGGTGTGGTCAACGGCGCTGGCTTTGCTGGGGCACCGGCCTGTGTGGGCGCCGCCCGGGCGGGGAGGGCGGCCCCCACTCCGCCGGGGTCCTCCCGGCCAACCGTAAGGCACGTGGCTCTTGTGTCACGTGTCCCAGCCCTCCAGCACCTGGGGCCGCCGCGCGGGTCGGCTGTCCGATAGCCCGGGGCGCTCAGGCCCCGCCCCCGCCCCGGACAGGCCCCGCCCCCGGACGGACCCGCCACCTCCGGGGCACACCTAGCTCTCCGCGTCTCCCCGCCGCAGGCACTGCCCCCGGGCTGCCCTCGACGCGCCCGCCACCTCCCCTCGGTCCCCTCGGTCCTTTGGTCCCGAGGTCGCATGGCGCGCGCGCTGGGGCCCGAGCGGCGGCTCCTGGCCGTCTACACCGGCGGCACTATCGGCATGCGGAGCGAGCACGGCGGTGAGTCTGCGGCTTGGGGGGGGGCGGGGGATGGGGTCGTTCCCACGCCCAGTGACGTCTCTCAGGCCTCGGCCCGGCCCTGGGAGCCGTCTGGGGCCGCGCTCAGCCCCTCCTCCCCGCGCTCTAGCCGGCACTCTTCAGCGCTGAGGCATGGGGGCCCGGGAGGGCCCGGGGCTCCCGCCCCACCCCCCCTTCCCGGACAAACGCGGAGGCGGGCAGGTGTGTGCGGGCTGTTAGAGGCGGTGAGGTGACCCCACCGCTTCCCCAAGGAGGCTCCCAGCTTCAGGGCTCCCGGCAGCTGTAGGCACCCACTTTGGGGGAGTGTGTGGGGGGCAGCAGGCGGCTTGGGCAAGTGGCGCATTTTGTCTTTGCCCCGTGGCAGGGGCTGCTGCTGGCGGTGGGGGGGCGCGGGGCTAAGGCGCTGGAGCTCGCAGGCCACCCTGGACAGGGATGCGGCCGCAGGGGCTGAGCACCTGCAGCGAGGGACCCGAGGGGGTGGGAAGAGGAGGGCTGCACACCAGCATCCAGAATGTTCTGGCGTTCCCAGGAGAGTGGGGAGCTGCAGGTAGCTTCCACAAAGGCCCCTCCCGGTTCGGCGATGTCCAGGCGGGCCAGCACGAACCCTCCGCCTCATGGAAGCAGCGACTCAGACACCCCTGGCGCTTTCTTGGGGGCTCCGGCAGCCGCTTTTCCATCCTCTGTCCCTGTTACCCCATGTGCGACACCAGCCGTCACTTCGGACATTCCCTGAGGCCCCACCCCCGTGCTGGGCCCCAGGACTCAGGCTTGTGTAGAGGGAGCCCTGTCCTGGAGGGGCTCAGGCACGGGGGCCATGGCTGTCCACCCACCCCGGCAAGGGCCCTCCCTGGGCTGTCGGGAGCTTGCCCGCTGCGGCTGTGCCCTCCGCCTCTCCCACCCGGTTAGCTGGTGGGTGACCTTCGGAAGCCTGGAGGCCCCGGTGGACACTCCACCTGCAGGGCGTGGCTGTGGTCGCTCGGCAGCCCCCCAGGCCAGAGAGGGGCTGACATCAAACCAGCAACAGCACGTGATGGAGGTCACAGAGGCCGCGTGCTGAGGAGATGCAAGGCTGGGGGCGCTGCCGGGGCAGGAGGGCCCAGGGGCTGGACCGAGGTGGGACGGAGTGGGAGGGGCTGGGGTGGGGGGAGCCTGGGCCCAGAGAGGGGAGCTGCCCTGAGCCCACCCTGCACGCTGCCCCTCCAGGCATGGCACGTGGCCAGCTGCGATTCTGTTGAGCTCAACACACAGTTCCCAAGGGTCTGGGCTACAGGGACAGGTGGACTCCGACCCTCTCCCCCCAGCACGGAGCTGTGCCTCCCTGCCCTGGCTCTCCGGGGCAGCCCTGGGGCTCGCTCCCACGGGTGCTGCTTCTCTCAGAGGGGCTGCAAACTCACATGTTCAGAAGGTGAGCTAGAGACGCTGACTCAAGAAAGATAGGCTGTGGGGGGAAGGGTCGGCTTCCAGACGGGAAAGAATCTTCCAGAAGCCTCGGAGCCTGCTCTGGCCTGGTGGAGGTGAGGTCGGCAGGCACCTTCTTGTGCTCGGAGCAGCTTAGAGGGGTCAGCCTCTCCTAGCCAGCAAGGACGCGGGTCTTCTGAGCTCCGGCCCTGGGGCAGGGGTGCCTCTCCTGGGCTCCTGGCTGAGGGCTTTGCCTTTGTGAGGCCGGCTTCGTCCCCACGGCAGCTGCCAGCCCTCCCACTTCTTCGGGGAGCCCGTGGCTTAAGCCCCAGACGACAAAGGAGGAAGAGGCGTGGGATCTGGTCCCTGCTGTCGCTCTACCGTCATGCAACCCCTGACCCCCGGCCCTTGAGACCAGAGGGTCCTGGGGCCTGCTCTGGCGCGTGACTGGCTCTCCGTGTTCTTGAGGGACACCCATCTCCTGCTGGCTTTTTTGGCTAAAAGTGTGTGTGGCGTGGAAAGGTGTCCAGGGACCAGGGAAGCCCCAGGCCAGGGCAAGAGCAAGATGGGGATGGATGGAGGAGCCAGGCCCCTGTCCTCTCCCAGCCCCTCTGGGGTTGTTGAACTCGGGACTCCAGGCCCTTCCCCGGAGTTCTGATCCAAACCAGCATCAATGATTAACTCGCCCGGCGCTGCTGACGGGGCTCCAGCCTCGGGAGGGCGGCGAGGGGTGGCGAGGGGCGCAGGCCAGCCACAGCCAAGCTGTTTGGATCGTCACTGTTGGCGTTTCTGCGCCTGGCAAACAGTGGCCTGCCGGGCACACGGCGCCACGTGTCTGAGCCCTGCCAAAGGTCAGGACAGCAAGCGGGGGGTGGAGGCTGTGGCAGCTAGGGACACCCCTTGACCCGTCCCGTCTCTGAGTTCAGCAAAGATGTCACAGGTCAAGGGGCATCATGAATGGAAAGTCAGATGCTAACCCCGAGCCCAAGGCTGAGCAGCATCCGGGGCCTCCTCCTGGAGGCTGAGGAACCCAGGAGCCCCTCCCTGCCTGCACACATAGCAGGGCGAGCAGAGCTTTGGGGCCAGGCATCTGCAGGCGCCGGGACAGCCCGGAGGGTTGCAGGGGGTCCTGCAGCCAAGCCCTCTCGGCAGGGGCGACGTCCGCAGCCTTTCGGTCACCAGAGTATGGCATCGGAGCCCTCGGCCTGGAACTCCTTCCTGAACACGATTTCCCATGCTCACCAGTTCCCAGTGTGGGAGCCCAAGCTATAGGTGGTTCCAGGGGGACCTGCGGTCCTAGGGCGCAAACCGTCCCTTACGGAAGAGGGGTCTGGCAGGAGCTGAGCGGCATCCTCTGCCAGTGGCCGCCTGTCTCCGTGGCCCAAGGACGAGGCCACGGTCTGGTTTTATAGGGGCCCGAAAGCAGGGCTCGCTGAGAAAAATAATACAGTTTACAGAATCAGAGTTCAATGTGAAAGTGGGCATTTACTTGGAACGATTAAGGAAATCATAACAAATCACCAGTTTTAAAAAGGCAAGGATGTCACAAAACCCAGAAGACTGTTCTGTTCATTAACTTGCTGACACTCTCTCGTGGCTGCCCCCCGCCCTACAATTTTTTTGGCTGCATGTTTCCCCTTGCCGTTTTGGTATGACCACGCCGCGGCAGGATTTTGCAGAGAGAACAGAACAGGAGAACATTGCCTTTTCTTGGGCCAGTTTGGGCTGTGCTGCCCACGTGCTCCCTGGGTGGGCACAGCGGGGTCCTGTCCTGGGGGGGGGGGGGGGGGCCTGTGGCCCCGCCCCTCCCCACCTTGCGGCAGCAAAACGTCCCTGGTCCCTGGCAGCCACTGCCCCTCCCGACGGCTAGCAACGGCCTGGCTGTGGGTGGAGGCGACCACCCACAAGGTACGCCTGTCCCATGAAACCCAAACCAAGTGGATCCCCACTTCACCTGTCCCGCACATGGATCCCCAGCTTTGCAGATACCCCCGTGCCACCCACCACAAGGAGCTGCAGGGGACAGTGGCCGTCTGAGTTTCCCGGGGTGGTTCCCACAGCTGAGCAGGCGGGTGCCGCCCCCCCCCCCTCCCAACGTGCTGTAGGCAGGCGTCTGACCTCGGGCAGTGAGGGTCCGTTCTTCCCACTTCCTTGGCTGTGGCCACACCGCAGCAGTCTCCGTGCCTCTCCCTGCCTGGTCCTTATGTGGCTGCCGCCTCCACGTGTCCCGTCTCCTTCTGCTCCCTCTGAAGAGGACACGGGATTACCTGCGTCATCCAGGGTCATGTCCCCACCTCCAGACCCTTAACTCCATCACACCTGCGAAGGCTTTGCATTCAGGCCGCACTCACAGGTCCTGGGGATCAGGACGTGGACACCTTTGGGGGGTGCTTTTCAGCCTGCTGCAGCTGGGGGAGCTTGGCGGCAGGGTGGCGGGGTGGCTGCGAGCCTTCCTCCGTGCCCGGGACCTGAAGTTCTGTCCACGATGCTGGCAGGGCTGCTGAGTCTGGACCTTCGTGGAGGCAGGCACACGTCCTGGTCATGCTTCGGGTGTCTTGGGAGTGTGGCCCGGCCGGCATTCGTGCGCTGATGTCCCGTCTATGATGCTTCTCGCCTGCATGGTTTACTCCTGCGGCAAGCGTGCGTGCAGCCCCTGGTGGGGCTGGGTGCGGGCGGGGAGAGCATTGTTCAAGTGCTCCCTGGGGCCCCCTCTGGCTGGGGCGGTGGCACCACAAACATCCACGAACAGCCATTGGGCCAGTGTGCCCGTGCTGGCCAGGAGGCTGGCGGGAGCTGGGGCCCAGGATTTAGCAGGTGGACGTACGGAGCGGGTTTGGGAGTGGGGAGACAGCCTGAGCAAAGCAAGTGGGTGAGGAATGCGGACCCTGAGTCGGCCAGGCTTCTGACCCACAGACACTGTGAGATAGAGCGGTGCTGCTTCCGTTCCCTACCTGTTTGGGGTCATGTGTTAAGCAGCCGCGGGAAACCGATATGCCCACCCGCGCCGCAGGTGAGGTCACAGCCTGGCTGACACCTGAACCCTCCGCAAGTGGGAGGTGAGGAAGGGGTGCTGTTTTAATCAGCTGAGCAGCAGCGGGGCACAGATATGCCTGCTAGACCGTGAAGGCCAGGAGCGGCAGCTGACCCTGGTCTGGAAGGCCTTACTTGTTTCAGCTAAGGATGTTTCTCAAGGAGGGGGACCCCGTTGTCCTCGTCACCGTGTCCAGGGGCCCAGCAGCAGGCCCGTGGGAGACGCCCAGAGAAGTTAGCTGACCTGTCCAAGGTCATGGTGCTGGTGGCGAGCAGGGTGGGGCAAAAGGCCAGGACCTTGATGCCTGGGAGCCTCTGCCAAGGCTTGTTTCTAGGAAACACACCTGTAACCTTTCAGGGTTTTCCTAAAACACAGCACCATTTCTGCCCAGTACCTTAGATGCATGTTTCTGGGACATGGAGTCTGCAGGCAGAGGGCCTGGGCTGCGTTGTGCAGGGGTCGCCCGTAGTCTGGTGAGGGAGCGAGGGCAGCTGGGCCTGGACATCAAGGAGGGCTTCCTGGAGGTGGTGACCTGAGCTGGGGTACAGCACGTGCTGGGTTGGAAGGGGGACGGGCCAAGGGCTTGCAGACAGAGCCCACACTATGTCTGCAGGCTGTTGTTACTGTGGGCATTCTGGGAAGTGGGGGCGGAAGCGTGGGTGTGTTGGGCTGCATTGTGAGAAAAGGTGGGAGATGGGGTGAGCTGGTCCTGGGTAGAGTGGCCGGAGCCCCTGGCAGGGCCCCTGGGGCTGTCACACTGGCTCCACCGTGGGAAGCCATCAGGTCCAGATGCAGAACAGCTGCCCATTCTCCCCAGGGCCCCGGGTCCTGTCCCCCCCAAACTCCTGGCTCCTGCACGGGCCTGGCCCCCAGCATGTTGGGTAGATGTCCTGATGAGGAGGGAGGAGCCAGCGGTTACAGGAGGCGGCAGTGGTTGTGGGCCCCTCACCCCACATTGCCCCCAACCCGGATTCTGCCTACAGTGCTCGTCCCTGGGAGTGGCCTGGCCGCTGTCTTGCGGGCACTGCCCATGTTCCATGATGAAGAGCACGCCCGGGCCTGTGGCCTCCCTGAGGACACGCTGGTGCTGCCGTGAGTGTGGGCTCCGTGGGGTCCCAGGGGGGGATGACGACCGGCCGTCATTGGGGTAGAGCTGTCCTGAGACGGGGCGGCACCTGCAGGGTCTGTGGAGCGGGCTGTGGTCACTAATGTCCTCTGAGGCTTTCATGGCTTTAGAGCTGACCAGCAGCCCCCTTTACAGGGAGCCTCGGACTCCCACCACCTTGGGCGTCCCCAGCCACGTGTGGACGCAAGCCCATCAAGAGGGGCAGGGGCTGGCCCCAGGTGGCCCTGCCTCCCCCTAGTGTAAGGTCCCTCTGTTCCTTAGCTCTTGGCCAAGGCTGCCTGGTGCCCGTCACGGCTGTCAGGCGTCCTGGCCCCTGAGCTCCCTCCTGCCAGAGATTCTCCTCCCGCGGTCGTCTCCACTGAGGGCCAGGCCCAGCCTCCCTCTCAGAGCTGGGTCTGCTAGGGAGCAGCCTGTCCTGGCCCATCCTTGAACCCCCTGCGGACCAAGGTCCCTGTTCCTGGGGACTCGGGGCGGGGGAGGGGGAGGGAGGCCTGGCCCTGTACTGGGGATGCTGACTGTGGATATGCAGAGCCCACCGAGAAGTCCCTGGGTGCAGGGGTAGGCAGGGTGGGGGGAACAGAGCCGGCAGGGGGAGGAAGGGGCAGAGCAGGAGCCCTTGTTCTGCCTCCCACAGGCCCGCCAGCCCCGCGAGCCCCGCCCAGAGAGTCACTTACACGGTGCTGGAGTGCCAGCCCCTCTACGACTCCAGTGACATGACCATCACCGAGTGGGTTCAGATTGCCCAGACCATCGAGGTAGTTGGGGAGTGTGGGCGGGGCTGGGGTTGGGGTGGGGACCGGGAGTGTGCGTGGCGCTGAGAGTGGGTGGGGCTGTTTACTGGGCGGGGCTGGGAGTGTGGGCGGGACTGGTGGGCTGGGCTGGGCTGAGTGAGTGGGCGGGGCTGTGGGGGTGTGGGTGGGACTGAGAATGTGGGCGGGGCTGATGGGCTGGACTGAGTGGGCGGGGCTGGTGGGCTGGGCTGGGCTGGGGGTTGTGTGTACTGAGCGGGGCTGAGTGTGGGTGGGGCTGTGTGTACTGGGCGGGGCTGGGAGTGTGGGAGGAGCTGGTGGGCTGGCCAGGTCTGAGAGAGTGGGCGGGGCTGTGTACCAGGCGGGGCTGGGAGTGTGGGTGTGGGACTGAGTGTGGGCGGGGCTGAGTGGGCGGGGCTGGTGGGCTGGGCCGCAATGGTGGTCATTGCTGCAGAAGCCGGGCACTGGGGTCTGTGGTGGTGGGGTCAACCTGCCTGGCCCGAGAGACTTGGGAACATCAGGAAATGGCAGCTTCAGTAAAGTGTCGGACCTTCGGGTTACATCTCAGCTGCAAGGCTCCTGAGGCCCTTTCCCCCATGCAAGCAGAGGGTGGGCAGTGAGGGCCATGTCCACTTTCCTGGTGAGGAAATGTCCTGGACAGCTGTTCTGGTTAGTATCCTGGGCCGGGATGCTCGCCGCTTCCCTGATGGTTGACAGGGAAGGCCCACTGTGCTTGGCCCACCGTTCTCTGTTCACCCCACCCTGAAGGTAGGGACTTAGTGGATTTGGGGCCCATAAAAGGCACAGAACCGTGTGCAGGTCTCGTGGTTTACCTGGTGCCAGAGCGCCCCTCCGTCAGCCTTCCTCTCTATTCTGCCCAACCTCATCATCACCAGCCCCCCTCATGCACAAGCCTGGCCCCGTTACCTGACTGCCTCCCACCCCCTCCCTCCGCCACTCTCCTCTACCACCTCCAGGCCCAGCTCTCCCCTGCCTCCTTAAGAAGCCTCAGAGGCTCATCACACAGGCTCCCCTTCCCTGCACCTAGGGGCTGGCCCCAGCTACACGCTTGTGTTCTTCTGCCTTGGGGGGAGAGCAGCGTCCTGGGCCACATGCCCTCTCACTGTGAGCAGGACAATACGTGGTCCTGGGCCTGGTCCTTATGTCCCTGAATGGGCCCACTAGCTGACAGTGGGCATGTCCGTGGCCATAGTCTGGGGCAGTCTCCCTGGTGTGCGGCCAGCAGCGTCCTCTGCTCGGGGCCTGACAGCTTTGCTGAGCTCCCAGGACTGCTGTCCTGGCCGCCGTGTCCAGCCACATGCAGACTCAGAGGGCCTCAGGGCCCTGGCGGCCCGGCCCATGGCAGTGCCCCGTGTGGCCAGCAGAGGGTGCCCCAGCCCGCCGCATGGCTCAGCAGCCTCAGTTCCAGGTACAGCCTGGCTTGGTCTTTCAATGGGCTGCCAAGGATGGTCCCCTCAGGAGGGGCTGGCCCCTTTGGTTCCCAGAATTGTGCCCCTTGCATCCACAGCCTGGGCCAGCCACCCTCCGAGGCCCAGCCTTGGCTGCCCTCTAGGTGGTGGCCAGAGGATGTCCTTGCAGAGATGGCCAGCATGCCTGGGAGGCCTTCTAGGCTATGCGGCCTGGAAGGACTCTTCCCCATGTTTGCCCGCCAGCACCCTGCCCTCTTGCCACGTTCTGTTCCAGCCGGCCTCCCAGATCACCTGCCAGCTCCCAGCACTGGCTGTGCCTTGTGCCCTTTGCTGTGTCCACACCTGGCCCTCCTGCTAGGCCATGGGCTCACAGGCTCACTCACCCCTGCAGACACCTGCCCTGGAGGCAGGGGTCACACAGCAAGGGGCCCTCCAGGAGTCCTGAGCTGAGTTCTGGTGTAGTCCTCAAACTGACCAGTGCTCTTGGGAGCCCTGACTGGGCATCATTTGGGGGAGATGCTGGCCAGAAGTCTAGAGCAGACCCTCTGATCCTAGGGGAATGTCCGGAGACCCCCCCTTCCCCAGTCCCGTGGGTGTCGTGCAGTCAGGAAAGGAAGCTGTCCTGGGTGTGGGGAGAGCAGGGAGGAGTGAGTGGGACTCCAGGCAGGGACTTGCTTTCCAGAGAGTGTCCTCCTGGCCAGCAGTGACCAAGATCCCACCAGTTCCTCCCTGACTCCCTCGCTCTGCATCTGGGACCCTTTCCTCTCTTTGCCTGGAGGGGACTGGCTAGCCGCCTGTCCCCAGGAGGAGGCCCATCCCTGGGAGGAGGCCTGCCTAAGCTTGCTGCCCCCGCAGAGACACTATGGGCAGTACGACGGCTTTGTGGTCATCCACGGCACGGACACCATGGCCTTTGCAGCCTCCGTGCTCTCCTTCGTGCTGGAGAACCTGCAGAAAACCGTCATCCTCACTGGCGCCCAGGTAATGTCCCAGGCCGGCTGGTGGGCATGAGGGCCTTCCCGAGGCCACAGGGTGAGTTAGCACTCTGGGAGACCCAGGCCAGACCCTGGGCCTCTTTCTAGTCCCGCGGCTCCCTGAGGCAGCGCCTGTTGGTCGGCGCCGGCCGGCCAGGCTGGGTGGCGCCTGGGTTCTGCCGGTGCCCACTCTGCTATCCCGGGGTGGGCTCGTGGCCTGCTGTCAGCCTTGTCCAGCTGCCCTGTCTTTGTCCCTCTCTTCGTGCCTCCCCCCAGGTGCCCATCCATGCCCTGTGGAATGATGGCCGGGAGAACCTGCTGGGGGCCCTGCTCATGGCTGGCCAGTACGTGATCCCCGAGGTACCCTCCCCCTCCCTGGAGTGGGGGGTGGGGGGCCTGGGCCTCAGGAGCGCAGGCGAGGTGGGCTCTCTGGGGTGGGCTCTCAGGTGGGATGTGCGGGGGAAGAGTCAGGCAGGGTTTTAAAGATGCGCCTTTCGCCTTACAAGTGACATACGCTGTCACCATAGAGAAACTTGGAAAATAAAGCGGAAGGAAACAAAGCCACCCCCATTTTACTTCCCAGAGAAGCTGCTGTTAACAGCATGCTGTGTTTTCTTCCAGATTACGTATTTTTCTTTTTTTAAGATTTTATTTATTATTTCAGAGAACACTTGTGCCTGGGTGGGGGGAGGGGCAGAGGGGGAAGCAGGCTCCCCGCTGAGCAGGGAGCCCCAGCCAGGACCCCGGGATCACGACCTGAGCCGCAGGCAGACGCTTCACCGACTGAGCCAGCCAGGCGCCCCCAGATTACGTATCTTATACGTGTCCACGTTATCTGTAGGTGTTCATGGAAATTTCTATAGAAGTAGACTGTACCGAGTACAGTTGCCAAGCTGTCTTTCCCTATTCAGCACGCCCCTTCACGTGGGGGCATGGGGGAGACCTTACAAGAACCCCTCACGTTGCAGGGGAGCCCGTGCTGGGAGGTGGGCACCCACCCGCGGGGGTGGCGTCACCGAAGTACGGTGCCCACCGTCTCCCTGCCACTGTGCCCCCGCCCCTGCCCAGGAGAACAGCTCGAGAGCGGCTGGAAGATGGGGGCAGAGCTAGAGCCCCCACCACCCGAGCTCTGGAGCAGGGCTGCTGGGACCCCACCACTGTGGGGAAGGGTCTCTCTCTGCACCCTTGGGCTGAGTTCACAGGGGCTCCCTGGGAAGCAGGGGTGGGGGCAGTGGGCAGGTGGGAAGGGAGGGGTGGCAGGGCCCTCGCATGACCGGCCCCCTGCCCAACTCTCCCCAGGCCCCTCTGGGGTGGGGGGCAGGGTGGGCAGGTGCCCTGGTGGGGCAGCCATCGGCGGTGTCTGTGGGCCATTTGCAGTGGGTGCTCTGTGGATGGCAGGGGGGGAGCTGGAGGGCACAGGGGCTCCCCAGAGCTGAACCACTGCCTCTGCCGTCCCCTGCAGGTCTGCCTGTTCTTCCAGAATCAGCTGTTTCGGGGCAACCGAGTGACCAAGGTGGACTCACGCAGGTTCGCGGCCTTCTGCTCCCCCAACCTGCCCCCTCTGGCCGTTGTGGGTACCGACGTCACAAGTAAGCCCGGAAGGGAGCAGGGCCAGTGGACCAGGGCTCCTGCCCTGGGGTTTGTGCAGAGAGCTCGGGCTGGGAAACTGTGTCTGGGTTTGAGGAGCATCCTCCCAAATTGGGAGCGAGCACAGCGCTTTGTTCTGCCCTGGGCTGCCAAGTCAGGGGCTGCTCCAAGAGGGTGGCCTGCGTGGGCCACCAAGGTGGGGGGGGTGTCCCAGCAGGTAGCCCCAGCTCAGGCCCTGGGGATTGGCCCAGAGGAGGAGCAGGTTTGGGGGACCTGCCCTTCATGAGTCCCCACTCCCTCCGCCCCCCAGCCACGTGACCCTGAGCCCAGGAGTCCGTCTCTGTGACCGTCTCTGACCCTGCCACACACCCAGGGGGACGTGGTTCCTGTGTTGTGACCTCCTCCCTGGGACTTCCCGGGAGTCCTCTGCCTCCTGGGCCTGGCAGGCAGCCCAGCCCCTAGGGAGCCCCTTCCCCTCCCTGCCTCTGACCTTGCTCTCAGCCAGGACTGCTGGCCCAGAGCTTGGGCCTCACTGACCTGGGGGGAGTCACTCCCAGGGCTGCCATCTCTCCACCTGGGATGTCTGCCCTCCTGCCGTGTCCCCAGTGTGTCCTGGCTTCACTCTGGATCCACAGTGGGCATAACCAGCCCCTCCACTCCCACTCCCTGGTGACTGAGGACAGCCCCCACGTCTGCCTGGCGTCGCTTCCTGACTCAGCTGGGAGGTCCTGCGCCTTATGTTGGCCTGGGCATCTGTCCCCACCCCACCAGCTGCGGGATCCAGTCCCGGAGACCCCGTGGGGGGCGGGGGCCTACAGGGCCTGGCAGGACCAGCCTTCCTCTGGGGAACTTTAGGGCTTCGCAGCCCTGCTCCAGGTAGGCCCACCATGGCATGGGGAGACGGGGCTGCTTCTGCGGGACTTGGGGCTCGGGAACCCAGCACCAGCAGGACCAAGGTGGCTCTTCTGCTTGGACTGCTGGCTTCCGCCCGGGGCTGGGGCCCGTGGGGGCTGTTCTAGGAGATGGGCACGGGAAGAGCCCTTGGGGGTCTCCTGGTGCAGCAGCCTCTGTGCCCCCAGAAGGAGGAGCAGATCAAGACCAAGGGAGGAGGGGGCTGTGGATGGGCCTTGACATCCAAGGGCCGGGAGCTTCCTGGGATGCTCTGGCACAGGCAGGGTCTCGGGCGCGCCAGGCCGGGCCAGGCAGGGGTGCAGGGCAGGAGCCTTTGTGGGAAGGCTGCTGATGGGGACTCAGCAGGGAGGCGCTCTGGCCGGCACGGCTGGGCCATCCGTGGAGAGCAGATGATGGGCAGGCTGGTCATGTAACTCTGAAAGCCCCCAGTGCCTTTGGATTCCCCCCAGGACAGACAGACGTGGGAATGCCAGCATGGCTATGCACAGGACCTGGCTGACCCCTGGGTCCTCTGCCGGGCAGTTGTGGGGCCGCGGCAGGCCAGGGCAGCAGGAGACCAGAGGGTGGGCCATCCATCGAGGCGGGGAGGGCCACACGGCAAGGTGTTGGCTCAGCCCAGGCCCTGACTCCCATTCGGATGGTCTTATCCTGCCCCCACGCCCCCATCCCCGGGTGCCCACCAGGGCTTGTAAGACAGCCCACATGCCTGGGCCTCCAGGGGCCAGGCGGGGCTCCACCTGCTTGCTGAGGGTGCCCGGGGAAGGTGGTGCACGCACCGGGGCGGGTGGGCAGATCTGCTTCCTTGCCATGGGGGGTGGCGGTGCTCAGGCCCTCCTGCCCTGGTGCCGGCCGGCTGAGGAAGGAAGGGTTGGGCGGCTGCTCTGCAGGCCTGGCTCCCCCGTGGGGACTGAGTCACGCTCCATCCGGGGCTCAGGAGCGGAGTTTCTGGGGCTGCACTGGGCCGGCAGGCGCAGAGCCGCTCCATGTGGACGGCAGGGCCGTCTGGGCTGCGCCGGGCCCGGGCAGGCCACGGGGCAGCTTGGTGCGCGCAAGGCTGAGGCCACCCCTGGAGCCCTGGGCCAGGGACCCCAGCAGGATGGCTTCCTGCCGGCGGGTGCCCGGTGCCCTGCGGAGCGTGGGAACGTTTGGCCCGGCCCGTCCCAGCGGCTGTCAGGCCCCCAGGCCAGTTAGGCACCTGGTGTTGAGTAATGCCAGGCTCTGCCCAGGATGTGGCTGGCTGGTGGGGGGGGGGGGTGGGGGGGCACTGGGGAGGGGCTGGGGCGGAGGGGGGTGGACGGTGCCTGGGCTAGCACCCCCACTCTCCTGCTGGGGTGGCCCGCCGGAGCCACCCTCTCCTTGTGTTATTATTTCCCTCTGTGAGGCCGTCACAGGCAGGGGCTTGGGGGTCCAGAGGGGCTGTGGGGACACCCAGGGGCCTTCTGTGTGGAGGGCGGCTCGGTCTCCCACAGTGAGGGTTGGGGGTCTGCGCGGGGAGCTGGCCCGGGCTCGGTGTGCCCCAGGCTGCCGTCCCTGCTTCCTGTCTCGGCTCCGGGAGGGGGGCAGGACTTGGGGCTCCATGTGCTGTCAGGGGCATGGTCCAAGCACGCAGGGAGGGGGTCGTGGGCTCTCTTTGTCTCTGCAAACCCCCCTCTGCGGCCATAACTCCTGCGGCTGGCAGCGCCCCCACCCTGGCCTATCTGCACGCCCAGATGGGGCACATGGCCCTAAATTAAAGGACGCCTCTCACTGCTGATTGATGCTGCGGGCCCCTCCTGCTGCCCATCCCCCAGCACCCCCTCGGATGCAGCGCGAGAGGGCAGCGTGTGTCCGGAATGTTCCCTGGTTTGTTACCTCCCATGAATTGCCCTGGTGGCAATAGGAGGTCTGGAGGCTTCCACCCCCCACCCCAGGGTGAGGGTAGGGAGGAGCCCAGGGCCAGGGTCCTGGAGACGCCCCTCCCCACCATCCTCCTGGCTCTGCACACTGGATGGGCAGCCTCGGCGGCCCTTCCCCGCTCGGCCTCAGTTTCCATGTGTTGGATATGGTACCTGCTACCTCGGATAGGCCCTAACGGTCAGTGCCCGTGGGGCCATCGACGCCCGGCCACTGCCCCCACCGGGGCTGTGCCCGGGATTGGGAGAGTGGGGTCCTGTGCTGGGCTCGGGGGTCCTCAGGGCTCGGAGGTGAGGCCTGCTGCCCAGCCCCACCTCCGAGAGTGATGCAAGAAGGTGGGGGGGCCTGTGTTGGCTGGGTCCTGGCAGAGCGGCGACCTTCCGACCGCTGGGGAGACTGGCCTTCTGGGACCCCGAGTATCTGCCCCTCCCCTTTCCATGGGGTGTGGGGGGTAGGCCTCTGAGACTTTGGGGTGTGTCAGAGGGAGGCTGTCTTTCTCCAGAGCTGAGTGCTCCGGAAGACTCGCTCGTTCCTTCATTCTTTCATTCTTTGACTTGCGGGGCTGTGGGCAAGGTGGGGCAGGGGCAGGCGAGGCCGGCTGGACAGACTTCTCCCGGGACCCAGGACGGCACATGGTGTGTGGCTCTGCAGCTGCGCTTCCAGGGCCGCGCACACTCTGTTCCTGCTCCTGGAACGCCTTTCCTCCACCTTCCCTGCACACTTCCGTGCGGTCTGCAAGACTCAGGCGCCCCTGTCCCTGAGGGGTCCTGCTTGCGCCCTGGGCTCCGTGCACAGGCTGGGGCTGCACCCCTCCGAGGACCTGGGAGCTGAGGGCGGGCAGGACTTGTGTCGGGAGCGGGGCAGAGGAGCCCGGCGGGGGTCCTGGCCGACCGGTGGCCTGCACGTCCCACACGTGCGTCTCTGCCCTTACAGTCAACCGGGAGCTGGTGCGGAAGGCCCGAGGGAAGGACCCGCTGGTGGTGCACAGCAGTATGGAACGGGACGTGGGCCTGCTGCGCCTCTACCCCGGGATCCCCGCGGCCCTGGTAGGGACCCGCCCCAGCCCTGCACATCCCGCACGCTTCCCACGCACCCCCTGGCTCCCCGGTGCCTGCCTGCCCATCCTGTCCCCTGCACTGCCCCTTCCCGTCACCCACCCCACACAGGCCTGGGCACGCAGGGACAGAGGCTGCACAAAGCCCCTCAGCTGTCACAGCCAAGGCTGACCCCTTTGGGGCTGAACCCGCACATGTCCCCAGGACCTCCAGCCCCTCCCTCGCCTCCTCAGCTGAGGCTTCAGGGCCCATCTTACCCTATTTGCAACGTGGGCTTGACCCTGTGGATGCCGGACGTTGGTGGACTCACGGCGCCTGGTCCGGGGCTCTGCCGGGGCCGATGGGGCATGGCCCCGAGACCGCTCTTCCTTGTGGCTGCCCTGGCGGGCCTCTGTTTGCTCCCTGCTGGTGACCCCTCAGCCACCAGCTGCCACTGGGGGGGCATAACGCCCGACTCTGTCCTGCCTTGTGAATTGGGCTCAGATGCCGTGTGGCCCCTCACACAGAGGGTGTCTGAGCTACAGCATGCTGGGCATCGCTCGGGTCAGTGCGGGGGCTCGGTGCCAGCCTCAGAGGACACTCCTGCGCTGTGACCAGCCGGGCATGTGGACAGAGGTGGCTTCACGGGGACGTCCCCACACGTAGGGTGGGACTTGGCACGGGCTGCCCCTGAGCTCTGGGCCACAGTCTGTGAACCGGGATCTGATCCCCTCAGAGGGCACTAGGGACAGGCAGGGAGGTCTTTTCACCATGTGTCCCCTGCTCATCCCGGGCTGGGCCTAGGACGGGTGTTCCGCAGTACATGGCGTGTGAGTGAGGCGGACCCAGCCCTGCGGAAGGCTGGGTAGGAAGGATGGGCCTCATAGTTCGAGTGAACAGGCACGGCCTTCCCAGAGACTGGACCCGAGATCTTGCTGGACGCTCCTCCTGTGAGCCCGGGTGGGGCCACAAGCACCAGGACTGCAGGCCCCCCCCCCCACCACCCCCGCTTGTCCTTGGGGGCTCTGGGTCCTTCGCGGGCTGAGGATCTGTGATGGCCTTTCCTCGCAGGCCCCTCAGAGGGGCATTCTGTGGGCTCTGGGGTGGGACTATGCGGCCTGCCTGGCTCAGGCGGCCTCCGGACGCCGGCTCTCGGGCGGGAGCCCTGCTCGGGGGAGGACTGGTCCTGCACATAAGGGCCCAGGAGCTCTCGCTGGTGGGGGCGCTGGACAGGGAGCCCATACGCAGCGCTCTCCCCACCGGGCCGGTCCTGGCCTGAGAAGGCCTTATGTTTGCCGTGGCCAGCGGTCGTGGCATGAGGCTGCCGTGTTCTGGGAAAATCATGCTGCGGCTGTGAAGTCCCAGGCTGGTTCCTCGGGAGATTTCCAGAACGCCCCATAGCTGGGGAAACGAAGAGCCGTGGAGCTGGCCCCACAGGAGGAAGGACGCCGGGGGCTGGCTGTTGCTGGTCTCCGTGGGCTCCTGGGCCATGGGGGCGGGGCCTGCTGGCAGCAAGCTTTGGCCTGCGGTGGGTCTTGGTGTCCAGTGTCCCCATTCTTGCGTGTCTACCAGGGACAGGTGTGCAGTCACCTTTGGCCTTTGCTGGAGAAGCACTTCTGGTGAGGGGTGAGAGCTCCCACGGGGACACCGCCGGGTGGCGAGGTGCTCCTGCCTGCCTTGAAGCCCTACCCTGGGCCAGGGGCTCAGCCCTTGTGCTCCCTCTTGTATGGCGGAGTCTCGGACAGATACTGGCCCTCTGGGCCAGGCCTTCTGGTGCTCAGCACAGGGCACTGCTGAGCTGGGAAGCTGTGTCCCTCCGTGGGGCCCGTCCATGGGTGGACCCAAGGCCCTGTCGTCTGTTTTCCGAGTGGAGCCTTGTAGGCAGGCAGGATGTGGGGGCGCTGCCCCTGGCTGACTTGGAGCCCTATATGTGTGTTCAGCTGTGGGGCACTTCCCCCAAATACTGCCTTGCTGGGGGCGTCCTCTGCTGTGTTTCAGACAGGGCAGGGTGAAGGGGCTGGACGAAGGGCCGCAGTGCTGGGAGCTGTGTGGAGGGGGTGTTCTGATCGTGGCCACACCGACCACGGCCTTCAAGCCTTGAAAGGGGACCAGGGGTCTCTCTGGGAGAACAAGGTGGGGAGCGGACCCTCACGGCTCTCCGTGTGGCCTGCTCGGGGCCGGGACGTCCTGGGCGCGGACGGCAGCCCGGGCTGCATCTGCCGCGGCCGAGCGAAGGTGCGGGACAAGCCTGTGGGTTCCCACTGCTGGAGCCAGAGGCCAAGGCCCTCCCCACCCATGTCGTGGCCCCGCAGGTCCGGGCCTTCCTGCAGCCCCCCCTGAAGGGCGTGGTCATGGAGACGTTCGGCTCGGGGAACGGCCCCACCAAGCCGGACCTGCTGCGGGAGCTCCAGGCCGCGGCCGAGCGGGGCCTTGTCATCGTCAACTGCTCTCACTGCTTGCAGGGCTCCGTGACCTCTGACTACGCAGCTGGCATGGTGGGGGCGGGGAACTGGGCCCTGGAGGGGGAGGGCACGGGCCCTGTGACCCTGCACCCCATTTCCTGCCTGCACCCCTTTCCCCACAGGCCATGGCAGGAGCGGGCATTGTCTCTGGCTTCGATATGACGTCGGAGGCCGCCCTGGCCAAGCTGTCCTATGTGCTGGGCCAGCCCGGGCTGAGCCTGGACGGCAAGAAGGAGGTGCCCCTCGGGCTGTGGGTGTGGGGGCACGTGTCACAGGGCTCCCAAGGGCATGGCGAGGGGGTGTGACTTGGGCAGACCATGGGGCCCAGTCAAGTGGGGTGTGTGCCTGGATTGGAAGGGGGGCAGGGGTGCAGGGCCTCCCCGTCGGGGGAAGGTCCAGCTCTGGGGCCTGGGCTCCCTCCACCCCTTGCTAACCCCAAGCTCAGACTACCCGCTCTTCCACTGTCTCGGGGAGCCATGGTCTGGCACACGCCGAGGCTCCTCAGACTGCTCCCAAGATAGCTCCTCATCCCCCAGCCTTCCCTGGGGGGCCTCAGACGCAGCCAGCCCGGGCAGAGGCCACAGAGTCCTTGGGAGATGGGGGGCTAGTGGGATGGAGGGTGGGGTGGGCCTGCAGGGACCTGGTTGGGGTCAAGCTCCGGCCTGGGGGATGGAACCTGAACCGAGGGGTTTCAGGCCCAGGGCAGCCCTCACTGTCTGCCCTGGGGGTGCCTGGTCTGGGAGGTTAGTCGGGGCTCCTGGGCTCCAAGCATCCCTGGTTTGCTGTGTTCTCCTCCCCCAGCTGCTGGCCAGGGACCTTCGGGGGGAGATGACGCTGTCCACCGGGGCCGAGCGCCGGCCCTCACTGAGTTGCAGTGCGCTGGGCCAGGGGGTTGCCCAGCTCCTCACTCTGAGCCAGGTATTGCCCAGTGTGTGGGGGTGTGTGCATGGGGGCCTGAGGGGCGGCTCCCCGCTGGACACGCTGGGCACCGGCCATGGCCGCCACCATTCCAGCGTGAGCAGGAGACTGCCAGGCGTGGCCTGGTTCTGGGCCCAGTGGAGGGCTTGGGTCCGTAGCAGGGATGACTTGCAAGAATTCAGCATTCAGGCAGGGGGCAGCACCTGGGGAGTAGCCGAGACAGTTGAGCGGAGTCTTTACAGCACGTGGACAGCGGACAGAATGTGGCCCCATCACCAGGGGGGCACGTAGGGGCATCCGGCGGCTGCGCTTGCCTGGGCCCGGCCTGCCGCCTGCCAGTCTCGGCCCCAGGTGCCGTGCGGCCGGTGGGGGGGCAGCCCGCAGGCGGGGTGGGCACGCTGTCTGTCCTGGGTGCTGAAAGGAGAGGGAGCTGGGGTTTTCCTGCACCTGCGGGGTACAGCCCCTTGGGACTCCCGCTTCGCCCTCCCAGCAGGGGAGCTGAGGTCCTACTTCAGGGCCTAGGGTCTGGGGTTGAGGCCGGGCTAGGCCCACGGCGGTGATGGGGGCCTCCCGGTGCCCCACCACGCAGCCACCTGTGGCCAAGGCGTCCAGGCCTGGCATCCCAGTGCTCCCTGGGGTCATGCCATATGTGGCAGTTTCCCCCCTGCGGGGTGGGGGTGGGTGGATTCGCCATGGACAGCTGCGGTCATGTTCACCACCACGTGCCAGGGGCAGGCCACGGTCGGACCAAGAGGCTGGGATGTGTGGCCTGTTACTACGTGGCTGTGTCGGGCCTGATAGCTCAAGGGATGAGGCCGACGGGCAGTCGCTTTGTGGTCAGGCCTTGCCGGCGCTGCAGGGCTGAGGGTGGGCTGGCCCGCGTGTGGGGCAGCCTGCAGGGGCCTCTGCCGGCATTCCCGGCCCTCTGGCATCTTGGGGAGCTCCTAGACGACCCACGGCATCCCCGGGGCTGGGGGCAGCAGCCTGTAGGAGCTCTGCCCAGGGAGGAGTGCCCTTCTTTCTAGGTGAGGGGACCAGCCCCCCTTCCTGTGCTCCCCCAAGTGGGCGCCTTGTTGTGAGTCTGTCCCTGCATCCTCAGTGGTGGTGGCCACGGCTGAGGAATTGGATCTTAGCAGGTGGGTGGCCTGCCCTGGGGCACACGGCTGGGAAGGACAGAGCTGGACGGTGGTCTCGGGTCCCCTGGGGGCAGATGTGCTGAAGACCCCAGGGGTGCCGCTGTCCTCCACCCAGGAGGCCGATGCCATACGGGATGCTCTGATGCCGAGCCTGGCCTGTGCTGCGGCCCACGCGGGCAACCTGGAGGTGTTGCAGGCGCTTGTGGAGCTGGTGAGGCCCCCGCCCCTCCTTGGGGACCAGCCCCAGCCACGCCAGTCCCCGGGGGCGGGGGGCGCAGGCAGGACAGCCTTTCCCTGGGGCCCTGCTCTGCCATGCCGGGCAGCCGGTTGCTGAGGGGCGCACAGGGGCTGTGCCAGGCCCCACTCCCGGGGTGCACCCTGACCCTTCCCATCCCCTCTCCCTGGCCTCCCTGACCCTGCCCAGCCCTCCCTCAGCAGGTGACAGGCCTTTGCATCACCCCAGGGCAGTGACCTGAGCCTAGAGAACTTTAACGGTCAAACTCCTCTGCACGCGGCCGCCCGGGGAGGCCAGCCTGGGGCAGTCACCATGCTGCTGCGGAGAGGGGTGGACGTGGACCCCCGAGACGAGGACGGACTCAGCCCGCTGCTGCTGGCCGTGAAGGGCAGGTACCTGGGGTGCACCGCAGTGGGCGTGCAGGCTGGGGCTCCATGTGGGGTGGGCCTGGGTAGAGCCGCCTTAGAGACGGCTGCCGGTTTGCCTGTGGTGACCCAGCTTGCTGGGCAGAGCTGGGCGGGGCCAAGGACATCAGCTTCCTAGAGCCTTACCCGCCCCCAGCCCGGCTGGGGACAGGGCCTGGGCAGCCAGCAAGCAGGGGGCTGGACAGACAGGCACTAGGGCCTGAGGATGCCCCCTGTCCTCTGCTGGGGCAGCCCATCTCCTGGCCCCCCACACCCAGTCCTGCCTGGCATCTCTCCGAGGGCCGGGCCTTACCTGCTCTGGCCAACAGTGGAAATTCAGAGCAGGTGGTCATGAGGTGGGCAGGGCTCGGAGGGACCTTGGCTCAATATTCTAGGGGCTTATAACCTTATGGGACATGGAACTTGCTGGGAAGACTTTATGGGTGGGGTGGGACCCCTCTGTGTCTCCTTCCCCGTGGCCCATCTGGAAGCCCGGAGCAGTGTCAGATACAGAGTGTGTGCGTGCGTGCACACGTGAATGTGGGTGTGAGAGCTCGTGTGTGTGTCTGTGGGGGTCACAGCTCTTGTGTTTAATCCTTTGTTGGCTTACTTAGTGTCTGCAGCAGTCTCCAGATCCCCCGCTTCTTCTTGGGGATTTATTTCTCCCTGGGGGCACTCAGCCTGCCAGTGAGTGCTTGCAGGTCTCATGGAGAGAGGCTGAGGGTGTGAGAGTCTGGGGTGGCCAGACTGTCAGGCTCAAGTCCTGGGTGCCCCAGCGGTGTGCGCCCTGGGGTGGGCATGTCAGCCCCGGGGAAGAGAGTGATGGGTAGCACCTTCTTCACTGGACTCTTGCTCTTGTGAGCGCGGGGTCAGGGGTTCCCAGGGTGGGGGTGAAGGGCTGGAGTGATCTGGCTGCAGATTCCAGGCTATGAGTCCTTGGGCGTGGGTGGAGAATGATGAGCTCACCGTCCCGGTCCCTTCCCTTCATCCCTGACCCCCCGCCAGCACAACAGCTCCCCGCAAACCGGTCTCCCAGCCTCAGTCTCCTGGCCTCACTCCCGGGGCTGGACCTGCTGTGCCCTGGAGGGCTCTTCGGGGTGGGGAGGCAAGGCCTGGGGGGCCCCACCCTCCTCTCCATGCTTCCTAAAAGTGGGGTGACCGTGCAGTTTATAGTACGAGGACACTGCGGGGGAAGGGACCTGGTTAGCACTTACGCTGTGAGAGTCTGCCCCTGCACATTCTGTTTCCTTGCTTTGCCCACCCATGCCCCCACTCCCCAAGCCCCCATCCCGACCCTGCCCCCACCGCACCCCCAGTGGGTGGCTCCAGACTTGGCCCTGGCCAGTCAGCCTGTGGAAACCCAGACATTGGGGCCCACTCTGGGACCCTCCCATTCACGTTTACCTGCCAGTGTCTCATCCCCACCCCACCTCCAAGGGCAGAGTGCGGGCCCAACTGACTCAGTTTCCCCAGGCCCAACCTTGGCTGGAGCCCGTGTGTGTGGTGGAGCTGGGCCACCCCCAGGGGCCCATGGGAGTGCGTTGGGCCCTCAGGATGGGGGCTGGGGGAGACCGTGGCAGAGGCCTCATGATGGGGGTGGAAGAGCGGCTGGGTCAGGGCTGATACCCCAGCATGGGGCGCGTGCTGGGTGCCTCAGACCCAGCCCCACCCTGCAGACCCAGGATGTCCCAGGAAGGCTCCTGGATGTGTGGAGGGGCATTGCCCTGGCCTGGCCTGGGGGCGGGGGGCCTGGGAGGGGCAGGGAGCCGGGGGGCGAGGCACTCCCCGTGTTGAGCTGCAGCTGCCTGGGCAGGCGGCCAACACGCACTTTCTCGTGACAGGCATCGGGGTGTCATTGAGCTGCTGAGGGCAGCTGGGGCCTGCCTGTCCCCCCGGGAGCTGGAGGACGCGGGGACAGAGCTGTGCAGGTGAGGCTGCAGGCGTACCTGCCCTTCCGGGAGGCGGGAGGCGGGTACGGGGCTTCGGGAAGGGACTGCCAGCTGGGCGGGGGACTGCAGAGGAGGCGAGCCCACCGTGTGCCAGCCTGGCCGCTGGAGTCCGTCCTGGGGGTTGGGGTGGCTGGGGGAGGGAGCTGACCCCCGTTCCGGTGAGGTGACAGGTCTCCTGAGTCTCTGTCCTCCCCAGTGCAGGCCTCGCAGTAGTGGGGGCCTGTCCCTGTCATGGGGTAAACAGAGCCATGGTTAGTGGCCGTCCTGCCCTGGCCCACCATCGCCCGGTGCTAGCAGGACTCTGACGTCACAGGTGCCCTGAGTGACATCCAGGCAGGCCTGGGGAGCCTGGGGTACTGGGGAGGCGAGGGTCCTGGGGCTCTCCGGTGGGGGTCTGGCGGTGGGCTGGGTGGGGGACAGGCCCGGGGCTGCGGAGCTCAGCTCCTTCCTCCGCTGGCACACCCCCCCACTCCTGCTCTGCCTGGGGTCCCTCCGTGCCACCTGTCGGCTGCCCCCAGGCTGGGGCCGAGGGCCAAGGTGGGGAATGGAGAGAAAGAGGTGGAGGATAGCAGAGGCTTGTCCAAGAGGCAAGGCCAGGGCACTGGGGGTCGCCGGGGGTGGGGGGGTACTGGAGGCAGCCTAGGTCCGCAGCCCTGAAAAGGCCCCTGAGCCTGGGGAGTGGGTGATGACCGGCCAGGAGTTGAGGGGTGGGTGAACTGTCTGCTCACAAGAAGACCCCGAAGCTCTGACCCTCTTGTCCCCACTGGCCAGCGTCTCCCCCACCCCCATGCCTCGGTGGTCCCAGTCCCTGATGTGGGGTGGGGTGGGGTGGGGTGGGGTGGGGAGACCCCGCTGGCCCCCAGCCTCAGGCCCTCCCGCCCTGACTTTCAGTGTCCCCAGGCAGACAAGCCCTGCTGCCCAACCCAGCTCCCACCCTTCCCCGGGCGGCAGGCGAAGGTGGGCTCTCAGCTGTGATGAGGTGTTAGGGCCTCAAACGCGAGGGCGGGGCCTGCTCACAACCACTGGCCTTGGCTCTGGAGGGACTTCTGGGCTTGGTTCAGGCTCGTGCGGCCCCGTGGGCGGGCCTTGTTGGCTCCATGGACAGGTGGGGAAACAGGCCGAGAGGGGCGGTGGTTGCCAGGTCCCACCGCGTCCAGGACCTTGTGTGGGGGCGGGCGCAGCCACCCCGAGCTGCCTGGCTGGCTCTGGGGGCCCCTCCGCGAGGCCATGTGTGGGAGGCTGGCGGTGCCATCTGGCATGATTCACCCCAGAAATCACAGGGTGCCCCTATGGGGGCTCATGCTGCTGTTTCCCGACCAGGAGGGAGTCATAGCCCCCCACCGGCGCCCCCAGCCTCAGTCGGCACAGCTGGGGGGTCCCTTTCCCTGCTCAGCCCCTGTGTGGGGAGTGGGCTCCTCTGAGAGGGGCAGGAGGGTGAGCAGGACCCTTGGGGGCCCCTCCTCCCTCTCTAGAGCAGGTGGGCCCTGGTCCTTCTCCGGGTGAGGCGGGCCACGCCACCACGCCCCCTGCTAAGTTCAGGCCCCCCGCCCACATCTCCTGCTGCAGACTTCCCTCCTGCTTCTGGCGACCCCGCCCAGGGAGGGCTGTGTTGTGAAATACGAAGCTGGTGGGCGGCACTCCTTGTGGGGTGTGCGCAGGTGCGTGTGCATGCTTGGGTGAGTGCGTGCGTGCGTGTGCCCTTGGCCTGAGTCATGGTCACCCCCGCTGGGTGAACCCAGACTCCAGGCCACTGGCCAGCCCCCAGTGTATCCCGCACTCCGGCCCTGCTGCCCCAGGCTGGTGCTGGGCGCTGCGTGGGGCTGGCTGTGTGACAGGCCCTGGGGCCCCGACGGCTCATCCTCTCCTCGGCTCCCTCTCCCAGGCTGGCGTCCAGAGCAGACCTTGATGGCCTTCAGTCATGGTGGCAGGCGGGGGCTGACCTGGGCTGCCCGGGCTATGACGGGCGCAGTGCCCTGCTTGTTGTGAGTGCTCCAGGGCCCCCGCTGCCCCCTCCTAGGCCACCTCTTCCAGGAAGGCCTCCTGACAGTTTCATTGGCTTCCCCTCCTTCCCCTCCCCCTGCCCACCTCCAGCCCCAGTGCCCACACTCCTGCTCTCCCTTCCCATCCCAGGCCCCTCCCTGGGCCCAGAGCGGTGGGGACAAGGAGTCACGGGCATGGGTGGGAAGAGCCAGGGAAGGTATCCTGGTGGGCGGGGGGTGGGAGGGGAGTCAGGCTGGCTGCTGGTCACATGCTCCCTCCCACAGGCAGAAGCAGCTGGGAACCTGGAAGTGGTGGCCTTTCTGCAGAAGCTCCAGGGTGGGGCTGGTGCCCAGGCCCCAGGCCCAGTAAGTCCCTCTGTTCCACGCAGGACTGAAGGCTTCCCCATAAGGCTGGACCCTGGCTTAGGGAACGTGTCTAAGGGCCAGTCCTGGGGTCAGAGCCAGAGGAGGCTAGGATGGGTCAAAGTCAGTCAGGCCTGCAGAGTTCTTTCTGCAGATGGGGCACGCACTGTGTAGGGTGAGCTGCAAAGTGCCTGAAGGGACCTGTCGGGGAGGGCTTCCCCTAGGAAGGGTTAACCTCACACCTGCCACACTCTGTCCTATCAGGCCACTCTGTGACGCACCTTCTCACAGCACTGGAGGGCCCCAGCCACGGCCAAGAGGTTCCTTGAGCCTGGAGGTGCCCTCAGATCCCTCTACTGCGTGTACCTGCCCATTCTGCCCCCCCCACGGGGCCGGCTCCCCGTATGGGGACCCACTGGGCCGGGTGGTCCCCCCTGCCTCCCAGGGCAGGTGGGCCAGGTCCCCAGCTCACACCTCCTTCCCCCACTCCATCATCTGGCCGTCCAGAAGACTCTCCAGTCTGGCTGGATTTGCTCAGGTCCTCGGGTGCCTCCCTGGAAAAGGCTGGGCCCCACTGGTGAGGTGCCCGGGCTTGCCTGTCTGCCCTTCCCTCATACACCACCGGTGCCGCAGGAGAGAGGTCTCTTGGGAGACGTCCCATTTGCAGGAAGTGCTGCCTGGTGTCTAACCTGAAGCCGTCCTGCTGCAGCGTAAATGTGACCTGCTGGAGGGACCGCAGGCACCCCATGACTCTGACTGTGATGTGCCCCTGCTGCTGGGACTGCTTCCCTCTGTTTCCGAGACTCAGCCTGAAGGTTTTGTTGGGCAGAGTGGCAATAAAATCTCTCTGGGGACCCCTCCCTAGGTCCCCAAGCCCAGCTCCAGTGGGTCCTTCTGAGTCCCAGGACTGTGGGCATGTGTGCAGGGACTCGCGCCCAGGCTCTGGGTCCAAGGGTGCCCTGGGGGTGAGGGACACCCAGCCAATCCTTCCTGGGGCAGCACGAGGGCGGTGTGGGAGCCGGGCGGCCCTCCGCGGCAGTCCTGCCTCCCCGTGTTTGCTCAGACAAACTGCTCCCTCCTGCAGACAGCCTCTGCCCTATCTCCTCTGATCTGCTCCTTCTCCTCCTCCTTCTTGAAGCTTGAAGCCCCCTCCTCCGGGCAGCCCCCCTGCCGCACACCTGCCTCTGCCTGACTCCCCCTGTACAGACCGGACCATCCCGTCTCTCCAGTCCTCCTGGCCCCTCCCAGTTGCCGGCTGCCTGCTGGGCAGGGTTTAGTCCAGCCCCCTTGTGCCCATGGCCCCTGCCTGGGAGGCACGAGTTGGGGGACCTGTGCCAGCCCTAGGTGCCTAGTTGCGACAGCCCGGGTGGGCGGGCGGACAGCCCCGAGCCTTGTCAGAGGCCTGGCTGGGGCTGAAATTAGGTGTTTGGATCCCTGGCTGGTTCTCTGTCCAAACTCTAAGCAGTCCTGTGGGGCGAGGGCACCCCGGGGCTCAGGCCCACCCCCATGTGACTCTGGGCCTGGCCTGACCTGGCCAGAGGCTTCCTGATCCCCACCCCCCACCCACCCTAACACGGTTCCTGACCCCTCCTTGTTGAGCATGGGGAGTGTGGGGGAAGGGAGAGGGGGCATGGGGGTGTGGGGGGATACCTCCGTCCAGGTTCTCCACCACTTTGAACCTCTTTCACTGCCCACGTGAGGACTCCCATCCGTCTGTCCATCTGTCTGTCTGGCCCCTGGGTTGGAGGCTTGGGAGAGCCGGGCCCAGCCTGAGGGCATGGGCCCTGCAGATGTTGGGCACGAGCGTGACCCCCAAGAGCCTGCCCTTGGCTCCCACTATGCAGCTGGGACCTCTCCCAGGTGGGCCGGGCCGGGGGTGGCTCCACCCGCAGCCCCGGGCTTCTCCGCCTGGTTCCCAGGCCCGGGCTGGCACCTTGGCTGGCAGCCTTCCAGATTCTCGCCCAGACACGGGTGTGCCTGGCCTTGCACAACCAGGGAGCACCGCATGAGCACGGCTGGGCCTGAGGAGCCTTTGCCCCACACCCTGATGAAGGTCCCATGAGTGGGGAGTGTCGGGGGGAAGGGGGCTCAGGGCTTGAGAGCGGGGTGGCTGCCGGCGGGGGGCAGGGGGCAGGACCAGAAGCCCGGTGGAGGCAAGGAGGGAGGAGGCTGCCTCTCAGGTTCCTTGGCGGCGGAGCAGCCCTGTCCCCCACCCCGCCATGTCTTCTCTGTCCCCAACACCCCGCAGCTCCCTGGAAGCACCCACCCCTTGGGCTCTGCTTGCCAGGGTTGGGGGTAGAGCCTGTTGCTCGAGGCCTCAGACCCCAAGGAGCCCCAGATTGTGAAAGCTGCGGGTGGCTCACATCAGCCCACACGGCAGCACCCTCCCAGAGCAGGTGTCAGCCTGCCGGGGAAGGAAGTCCCCCTGCGTGCTGGGTGTCCCACGGAGAGCACATGTTCACCTGGCTTCCCCCCAAGTGGGTTATTGACAGTGGGGGAGAAGCTTCCACAGCCAGGCAGGAGGGGGGAGCTCTCCACCAGGGCTCGCGGTGGGGGGAGGTCCCCTGCGCTTGTGGGACACAGGCCTCCAAGGAGCAGTTCCTGGACGGGGCGTGTGTCTCGGACAGCTGTGGAAAATCACGGGCACATGTCTGGAAACTTCCGCAGAGCCATTTTGTATTCCTGGAAAGAGGCCAGTCTTCATCTGTAAATCAGCTCCTCTGAGAATCACGGATTAGCAACAGGGGGGTAAAGAGCCAGTCCCCTAGGTCCCCACGCACACCACGTGAGGAGTAGCCACACGGGGACAATGTGGGAGGCTCACCTTCTGCCATGTGCTAGCTGCTTGCGTCCCCGCCACACTCCCCAGAGCGTACTGGTTCATCTTCTTTCCCATTTCACAGCTGAAGAAACTAAGGCCCAGTCCCATGCTCAGGGTTGCACTTTGGCACACGGGCCTGGCACTGGGGCAGCCCCCTCGCCTCTGGAAGGTGCCACCAGGGGACATGGCATGGGGCCCGGCGTGAGATGCGGGAGCGGGGCTGGGCAGGGCGAGTGCTGGGTAGACGTGGGAGGCGTCTCCGAGGGCCCAGACTCCTTGGAGAGTTGCACTGCTCACAGCCACTAATTTCGCGTTGAGTGAGGCCCGGCTCCCAGCGGCCCCTCTCAAATCACGGGATCCCAGGCTTATCTCTGGGAAACATCTCTCTCGCTCTCTCACTTGGGCCACTATCTGTGTTTACCCAGTGTTTTCCATCGTAAAGTCAGACTTCTCAGTCGGGCCCCCAGGCCATTCTGCTCCCAGCCACGGCTCACCTGACTCTTCACGGCAGGAAGTTTCCTGGCGGGGCACCCCTCAAGTGGGAGCCACAGCTTCTAGTCCTTGTCACCCTTCCCTCCCCAGCCCCCTCGGATGCGGGACACAGGGTCCCACCTCTGCTGGATGAGGAGAGGGCACCGGGGGCTATGCCAGGGCGCTGGGGATGGGAGAGGCGGGCTCTTCCGGCCCGCGTGGTGAAGGCAGTGGCCGCGGTGATGGGAAGAAATGCCCAAGGTCCGCTCCCGTTCCTCTGTGCCCCCCATCCCATCCCCACGCACGGACACTCAGGCCTGCGGACTCAGCGGGGTGTGGGGTGTGGAGTCCTGGCTCCCCACACGGAGAGCTTTCGGCCTCTGAGAAGTGATGGCCCTTCGGTGAGCCTGTTTCTCCAACTACAAAATGCAAAGAATAAAACCTCTGCCACTCACGTGACAGGGTGGTGACCCGTGAACCACACACAGCGCGTGTGAAAATGCCTCGTGTCCATCATAACTTGGCGGTTGTGTCCTGGCTTGGATCAACGGGGGTGGGGGCTCCTGGACTAAGAGAAGGCTGGTCTCCCCCGGGGTTGGGTGTGAGTGTGTGTGTGTGTGTGTTTGCAACCACCCTGAACCTAGCTGAATGATTCCGACCAGCCACATCAGTGGCTCAGGATCGGGGCTGGGGACTTGAGAGACACCTCTCTCCAAACTTGCTCTTTCCTAAAGCTGAAACCCCTACTAGCCCCCATTTGCCGCAATGGACAGCCTCCTGGAAGAGTCCCTGGAGGCCGCGGCTGGTCGGGCCCCAACATCTTCAGGTGACTAAGTGGGCAGGCTGGAGCCTATGGGGCTCGGCTGACGCATGCTGGGGTGGGGGTTGGGCCTGGCGTGGGCCTGGCGTGGGCTGTTGGCCTGTGTAGGGGATGGGGGGCAGCATGGGGCTCCCAGAGTGGGCCCTGGGGGTGAGTGAGGGTTCCGGGCCACCCTCCTTACCCTCTGAGCAGAGCCAGGGTCTGAGAGCCAGAAACCGGCTCGGCGTGTTCTCTCCCTCCCTCTGGCCTTCCGTCTAGTTTCACTTTCTCTTTGTTCCCCCCTCCCACGAAGTTCCCTTTGAAGTGCGAGGGGCAGGGATGGGCGTGTCCAGCCCGCGTCCTCACCCCCCCGCCCCCCGGGGAGTGCACCCGGGCTGGGGCTCCCGCCGGCTCTGGGCCGCACCTGTCCCTGCCGCCCGGCGGACCCGCTCGGCGGGTGTCACACGCGCCCCCCGCGCCCCCGCGGTGAGTCTGGGTGCTCGGGTCCCAGGCCCGACGGAGCGGGTGTGGTCGCCGGGCCTAGAGCGCGGAGCCCGGGACGCCAGGCGCGCCCCGGCCGAGCGCTGGAGGCGGGGACGCCGGGCGGGGCCGGGAGGCCGGTGAGTCAGGGCCACCCCCGCGCGGGCGCGCCGAGCAGGTACCCGGGCCGCGGACGACCCGCCGCGCGACCCGCCGGCCCGGGAGCCGCCCGG
>NC_058411.1:1500949-1514522 GCF_002201575.2 Neomonachus schauinslandi | reverse complement strand
GCCCGGGCCCGCCCCGGGGGGGGGCCCCCCCCCCCCCCCCCCCCCCCCCCCCCCGTGCCAGCAGCAAGAGGTTACTTGGTGCGTTGTTGCCCTTGGGGCACCTGGGCCCCCAGCCAGGTGTCTGGAAATTGCACACCTGGGGCAGGAGGGCTTGGAGGACCAGAGGGTGGGCCTGCCGCTGTGAGGGGGGCCCTGCCTTCCCCCTTTCCCTGGGTCATGAATAAGAATTGTGTGTGGGACACAGCTCGGGGCTTTGCCACCTTGGGCAGTGGCCACCCATTTGGGAATGGAGCGGCTGGGCCCCAGCAGCCTAGGTGTTTGCCCGCCGAGGGGGCTCTGCCAGATTCTTCAGCCAATGGGCTTGCCCTGGTCTTGGAAGGAGCTGGGACCATTGTTCAAGGAACAATGAGCCCTGGAAGTTTGCAAAGCCTGGGAAGGTGGGGGTCTCCAGAGGAAGCCCTTCCCGCCAGACCTTCAGTCTTTTTGAAAGCTTTCTTGGGAAGTCCACATAATCCCCATTGAATCTAAATATAGTTCTCTAAGGAGGCTTAGCAGGCCGGGATGGGGGCGAGAGCCTGGGTTCCAGGGGGTCCCGTGGTGTTCCTGTCTTGGGCAGGGCGGGGAAGGGAGGTGAGTCTGGTTTCTGTGGCCAGGAGAGGGGACCTGTGGCCTGCCCTGGGGTGGGGCTGGACCCTCCTGATCTGCTGCTTGGAGCAGGGTGCAGCCTTTCCAGGCTCTGTGCCCCCAGATGGCCTGAATCTGGTTGGAAAGACAGCAGAGGACCTTCAGGGCCTCATGAGAGAGTGGTTTGGGACAGACTTCTGGGGGGCCTGTCAGAACTGCTGGGCCATCTTATTACCCCATTAGGGGAACCAGGACCGAGAGAGGAAGGGCTTCAGTGACTGAGCTGGGTTTTGCCTGGCAGTGTTGGGCATGTGGCCAGCTGGTTGCAGGTGGGCGTGGGATCCTGGTGGAGAGCCCCTCATGGGGGCGGGGATGTGGCCTAATGGTCTCTTCCTGCCCATGCTGATCAGGGAAGCCTCCTGACCACCCAGAGTGTTCACCTCCCACCTGCCCTGGCCTATTCTGAGTTTGGCAGTACCCCTCAGTGCCAGGTGGGGGCTCACCCCTTTTCCTGGCCGTCCCTGGTACCCAACAGCATGCTCACCCAGCAGACCAGGGTCCCGTGCTTTGTTCTTGGTCTGCGGCCCCTCCCCCGATGTGTTTCCTCCTTTGTCAGATGGGTGTAGCCTCTTGGGGCCCTTCTGGGAGTGGGATCCAACCTGTAGGATGATGTGCCCAAGGGAGGGAAGGCCCCATTATCCATTGTTTTTCCAGTGAGGATGGAAGCAGGTCCTGCGGGGCTTCCAGCCCTCAGGCTGAGCCACCCAAGCCAGGGGACATGGGGGTTTGGGCCTGAGACCCTGGGACCTTGGTAGATGTCATTGTCTTGGGCAACCCAGGATCTCCCCAGCATCCCGGCTGAATCTCAGCAACCTCTCCCGCCTGCCCCAGAACTTTCTTCAGGGAGGGCTATGGAGGTGGCGTTTAGGATGTGTGCATGGACCCGCTTCTGCTTTTGATTAGGGAGGTAGTTGGGAAGACCTGTGTGTGACTGGCTTTGGGTGAGCCCAGTGCTCCTCTGAGCCTGGCCCATGTCCAGAAACCCTGGGCTCTCTTTTGAGGCCAGCAAGGCACTGGAGCATGGAGTTGGTGTTCTAGGATTTTCTGTAGGGGGCCCTTTCTTGTTTTTCATCATGTACAGATGAACTTCATAGGGACAGCACTTCAGATTGGGGTGGGGGGCTTGCTGGGGTCCCGTGGCTAGGGTAGGGGGTTGGAGCTGGACCCCAGCCTGGCTACTGGAGGCCCTCACCTTAGGGGTCCCTGTTTGATCTCAGGTGGAGAGGGAGGCTTGCGAGGGTGGAGGGACAGTGGATGTTAGCCAGCCCAAGGTCACCCCATCCTGTGCCCCTGGCGTCCGCCCAGCTGGCTCCTTGCCCACTCTCCTTATTGGTAGACAGCTCTCTGCTTTGGGACCTCGGGCAGGTTTGTTGAGATCTGGGACCATGTTTGTACCCTTTTCACAGGCAGGTAGAGCAGGGCCAACACTTGCTCAGCCCTTGCTGCTTTGGTGGGATGTGGGCTCGAGGGTCATTCTGTGCCTGGGTCTTGGTGCCCATGGGGGTTGAGTGGGGGCAGTTGGAGCCCTGCCCAGTCATCAGGTGGCCTGCCTGTCCCTTGCTGCTGTGTCCTCTCTTCAATCTGTGCCTGCCTCAGTTTCCCCACTGGGGAAGTGAGGGTGACCGTGGTCCCTACCGAGGGAGGTCATCTATGTGGAGTGGATAGGACTGTGCCCTGATGTCCCCGGGAGCACGGGAGGGACCGTGCTCTGCCTGCCCAGGTGGTAGCCTGGAAGGCTATCCTACCTGAACCAAGAAGGGTAGTGGGCCTGGGTGTGGGGGAGACACCTCACTGCTCTCGGCCCCCCTCAGTGTGCCCCCCTAAGCTCTCACCAGGTTCCCCAGGCCTTGTGTCCAGGTGACCCCTTCAGGACCCTTCCATGGCTTATAGCCATGACCTCTGGACTGGCCCGCAACCTCCCGTGGCCTTGCCCCCTGTGGGCCCTGCTACAGGCACTTGTCTCCTCCCTGGACCCCCAGCGTCCCTGGGCCACCCTGCCAATTCTCTGCTCGGAGCTCCCTGGGCCCCCCCCAGGGGGCCCTGCCTCTGAGAAGTCTGCTGGAGGCTCGCAACACCTCCCTCGAAGGGAGCAAAGCCAGGCCTCCTCTTCCGCCACACCTGAGTGCCCCCCCAGCTTAGCACTGGGCCCTCTGTCCTTCTCATTCCCCAAGCCAGAACCCGAGGCCCTGGCCTTACCCATTCTGTGTCCTCACCCGCCACGGTGAGCTGGTCACCAGGTTCCTGCAGACCCCTTTCAGCGTCCCCTCCAGTCTGGTCCCCGATGCCCACCCACCCCCAGCTCCCACCCTCAGGGCACCCAGAGGGGACTTGCTGAACCATGGACCATTTGGAGGGGTCTTCGGCTGGAGTCCCAGTCCTCTTGTCCTGTCCTGGCCCTGTCAGACTGAGGCTCACTGGAAGGCGCGCCCCTGCACACGGGGTCACCTCTGCCTGAAGTCCCCATCCTCTCCCTCCCCCCTCCCTCTGTCACAAGTGCTCCTTTTGCAGACCCTCAGCCCTCGTCCTGCCTGTGCTTAGTGCTCAGTTGGCAGACCCCCAGCCCCAGTCGCCAGCGTCCCCGGTACCGGAGCTTGTGCGGCCGACCGTGGCGGGGACACTCAGACACGCTGACTGGTCCCCTCTGAGTTCACGGCTCTGGCTTATCCTCCACGGTCGTTGAGCCTCCCTCCCGTCCTCTAAGCTTCCCCTCCCCCCATCTCTGGGAGGCCACCACTGCTGCGGACAATGACCCCTGAGCCAGTTCTTTCTTAGCCCCTTCCACACGCCTTGGCCACTGTGTGGTTTCCATGCCCTCTGCTGCCCTGAGGCCAGGAGCTCTGTCAGGGCACGCGTGGGGTCCAGCTAACCCAGAGAAGTTTGTTGAATGACTAAGTGACCAGGCTTTTCCTCCCACACCCCTCCGTGTTCACCCCCACGACTGCCGGGCTGGATTCCTGCTCTCCTGTCCCCCAGCCTGGGAAACAGCCCCCGTGGAGGATGGCGATCTCTACCCTCCTTGCGGCAGCGGGGGCCCGGATCCTGCTGGGGGAGCCCACTCCAGCCGCCAGTCAGATGGTCATGGAGAGGTGGTGCCTCCTCCAGAGACCCTGTGACATTCGCCGTGTCATTACTGGTGCTGAATTGATTAGCGCCTCTGATGGGGGAAAGAGATCAATTCTCATTTAGCTCTTGCAGATCTCTTGCTCACCCTGGCAGGGGGTCTCATCGTCTTAGCCCCCTGTGAGCTCCAGGACTGCTGCTGATGGTCCGTGACGGCTGGTGCGGCCCCCAGGCATTCGCCCACACTTTGCATCACGCTGGACAGCGAGTCTGAAGGCTTCTGGGGAGAGGCATGGGCTCCCGTCCAGTGCACGCCTCGGGGTCACCTAACTAGGCTCCTAAGGCTGGCGTCCTGGAGACCCTCCTGCTTCTCTCTGGGGTCTGGTTCTGGAGGAGGGGGGTGGCGGTTCTGCCAGCTTGGCATTCACCTGTCACTCCCCCTGCCGGGAAGCCATCCAGGCCCCCTGTGTGCTCTGTGTCCATGGCCCCCAGCTCTGACTGCACTGACATGCGGTAGTGGGGTCCCGAGTCTGCTGTCCCAACTGGCCTGTGGTCTTGGGAGGGCAGGGGCTGAGCCCGGCTGGTATGGGACATTTGCTGCCTGCAGTCAGAGTCCCCAAACCCCTGTTCCCTGCACTGTTTGGAGCCTGGTCTGAGCTCTGCCGGGTTCTGGGGCACCCCCTGTGCCAGGGCCACAGTGTCTGCCTTGGGGCTGCACAGGCTGGGGAGCTCAGCATCAGCAGTGTTCCCCAGCTGAGCCAGGTGCTGGCAGGCTCTGGAGGCAGCCAGGGAGGTGTGAGAGGGGCGGGAGCTCCCTGGGGCTGGTGGCTGGGCAGTGTCCCAGCTGGCAGGGGCCCAGATGACTCAGCTGCGAAGGGTTAAGTCTGTGGGGCTCGGAGGCTCCCAGGCCACTCGGGGGGACCGAGCCTGGGCAGGGGGAGGGAGGAGGCTGGGTTAGGCCGAGCCTTGCCATCTGGCCTCCGTGAGACCTTAGCTGGCCCCTCCCCACCTGGGCTGGCTCCTTCCTCCCTAGATAGACAGTGGTCTAGCCAGTGTCCCCTGGTGTCCTTTGGTCCAGTAACGGAATGACGGGCTTCTTGCGCCCGTCTTAACTCCTGCTGGTCCAGGGTCTCAGGGAGTGAGGGTGGGCAGTGGGGGGTGCGCTTTGTGAGCCACGGCCCTCTGAGCACCAGCCACAAGCAGAGGTAAAGCTTCAGGAGCTGGCTGGGGTGTGGGCCCAGGGGGCCCACCCAGGGGGCCTGGCTGCACTCTGAGGTGGGGCTGAGCCAGGGCTGTGCGTGGTGGTGACGGAACTCGCTGCCTCTTTGCGGAGAGGAGCAGGGTCCGGGAGGGCTGAGTCCCTTGCTCCTCCTGGGTTAAGAGGGGGGCATTTTCCCTTTTGGTGTCACATTTTGTGGCTGGGGGACTCCCATGGGGCCGTGTGCAGGGTTTCTGGCACTCCATGGTAGGGGCTCCCTGGCCTCATCTGGTCTCCGTCCCCCTGGCAGCATCCCAGCCTTCGGCTCTGAGTGCTGGGCTGGGGCAGGGGTGGGTGGGCTCGGCCAGGCGCCTGGGGCCGACAGATTTGTGGTCCCGCGTGGCCCAGGGCCAGTGGCTCTGTGTTCACCTCTGACCCTGTGTGGTGGATGCTGGCCCATGCCGCTGCCTGTTTCTGGGTGGAACGTGCCAGTCGCTGGCCCTGCCCCGTACCCTGCTTGGGGCAGGGCTGCAGGGTGGGCCCGTCCCTAAAATCCCCATGCCCCCTTCATAGCCACGGCGCAAGGCCACAGCCCAGCCCCACAGACTTGGCCTGTCTAAAACCCAAGGGATTGTCGGGAAGCCATTTCGGCGTGGCTTGCTTGGTGGTTGCCAGTAATGTGGCCACAGGCCCTCCTGATCTCGTCCCTGGGGTCCCCTCGCCTTGGCCCTGTCCCTTCTCGAACCCTCCACACTTTGGGCCCCAGCCTTGCTGCCCGAGCTTGCTGATCCAGGTGTCTTAGGCTCAGGCTCAGGGTAGGGGGAGGAGTGATGTGGTTCCCAGCGGGGTGGGCGTGTGTAGAGATGGGCCCGTGGCCGCCGTGCTCTGGCTCGTGTCCAGCTGGTGCAGTGGGCCAGCAGGAGGCCTAGGGGTGCCTGGCAGTGGTGTGTCTGGGGGCCGGATCCCGAGATGATGTTGGGACCCGTGCTGCCTCGTGTCTGTCTTCTCTGCTGGGTAAGTGGCAAGGAGGGCCGGCTGGGTTTGTGCTGTGGGACGGGCTGCCCCTGTGGGGAGTGCGACCCCTCCTCTCTTGGAACGCCCCTGAGGCCTGGTGAGGAGAGGAGCCTCGGGGTGGACACCCAGGGTACCTGGCCTGTGGGGCTGTGCTTTGGACAGGGGAGCAGGGAGCTGGGCAGGCGGGAGGGCTGATACCAGCAACCCGTCAGCAGGCCTCTGAGCAAAACACACCGAACCCTACCACCCTACGTGGTGAGGGAGGGAAGAGCGGGTGCAGGGATGTGAGTGACCTGCCTAAGGCCACTCACCCTGGCTGCTTTCCCTCCAGTGTTTGTGTGCACAACTGAAGTGCTGTGGGCCTGGGAGAGAGGGCTCTGCAGAGGGGCATCTAGGAGGGCCTCCTAGAGGAGGCGGCATTTGCTGTCGGTTAGAATTAGACCCACAGAGATGGGGTGAGGGTCCCCGGGAGGAGGGAACATTAAGAGCTCCAAGATGGGGATGGCTGGAGCACCCATGGAGACTGCCCCGGGGTGCCAGGTAGAACACAGGGGGGAAACCAGGATGGGGTCAAGGGTCAGGAGGTGTGGTGGAGGGGAGTCACACTCCAGTCCTGGAGCAGAGGTTGGGGCCTGGGGTGTCCTGGGAGGTCCTGGGATTCAACAGCTGCAGCCAGGGCCTCTCCCGGCAGCCTCACCGGAGGTACCTGTTGGTTGGGTGCACATCTGGGCTGGGGCCAGCAGGAGAACGTGGGTTACTGGGGCCATCTGAGGGGCGGGGGCTCCATTCCACGTCTGTACCTGCCCTGTGCTCGCGGGGCCACCCACCCAGGTCAGCGTCCGGCCTCCCTGGGGTTCCGAGCCCTCCAGAGGGGCACCGGGGAGCCCTGGCCACGGCCGGGCTTGCAGGGTACAGCGTGGGCCCCACGCTGGTGGTGAGAATCTGCTGTGCCCCTTGCTCAGATGAGGGAGAGGAGGTCCCTGGGGGCTGCAGCCACACCCACGGAGTCGGCCTGAAAGCCCCGTCTGGGCGAGCTCCGGGCTCCCCCGAAGTGTGTGGAGCGCCTCCTCCCGGGATACCAGCCTCCCTATCCCCTGCTCCTGCTGAGGCCATCCCGCTGGCCTGGCCTCCAGCCGCCAGGATCCCCACCGCCCTGCGTGGCAGCGTGGCGTTGGGTGGACAGGGGAGGCCATTGAAGGGAGGGGGTCTCAATGAACTAGTGTGTGCCCTGAGCTGCCCAGCTGGCTGGTGCCTGGCACGGGGCCTTGGGGACAGGTGCCAGTCTGTGCTGGGTGGGCCGGGCTGCAGCCCCCGCTCTCCCCACCCCAGCCTCTGACAGAGGAGGGGAGTCAGTGTTGGCTCTGGGGCCTTCAGAACTGCAGACCGGTGGGCCCGGAGTGGCCTCCAGGGTTCTGGCTGGCAGATGGGGGAGGGTCTGGTTCGGGGGTCCCCAGGTCTTCCTGCTAGACCCAGTGGACGTAGGTGGGCAGGGCCTCTGGCTGACAGTTGGGCCCGAGGTGAGGTGCCTGGCTGGTGGGAGGGGCCGGTGTGGCCCAGGTGTGGCTGGCTGGCAAACCGAACCCCCGCCACCCCCCCTCCGGGTTCACCAGGCTGCACGCGACATTGGAATGTCCTCGCCAACAGAGCCGCGAGAGAGCAGCGCCTGGCCCAGCAGCCGGGGTCCCTTCCTGGACCTGCTGTCAGCTCAGCTTCTCCGGAAGCGGTGGCCACACAGGGTCACGCCCCGGGTGCTTTGTTTGTGGAGGGAAGGGAGGAGGAGGGAGAGGGGTTATGGCCAGGGAGGACCCCGCGTTCCATGTGGGCAGCGTGGCGGGCCGGGGAGGGGCACCCCCAGGCCTCGGGGCGCTCTTCCAGGCGTGGCCTCTGGGCCTGTTTGTCCTCCTAGAGGCCCTGCCAGTGAACCCTCTTTCTAAGGACAGGGTGACGGGCTCAGGGAGGGTCATCTCGCAGCTCTGAGGTCTGGGAGTTTCTCCCAACTGGGGAGCAGAGCCCCTTCCTTCCTCCCGTGTTGGCCTCAGCTTGAGGATCTGGTCAGCTCCCGTCCCGCCCTGTGGGTGGGCTCGGCTGGCCCTGGGCTGGGAGAAGCCTCTCCTGGCAGGACGATGGGGCAGCTCAGCCCCGAGAAGTCACTCTGGGCCTCCGATGCAGGAGAAAATGGAAGGATTACTTAAAGCAACTTGGAGACCCCAGAAAGGAGATGAAAAATGGCAAGTCATTATTTTTAACTGGGGGGAGGCTCCCTAAAACCCCGGCGGCATGATGGGTAGGTAGTGTGCAGTGCTAAATTGAATCAAATTAAGAAAAATATTTTCCAAATGCAAGTAAAATATCTGTTTAATTAGACTGTAGAGAGGAAATGGAAAGTAATATTTTGCAGTGGGGTAATCACTGTCTTTCTGAAGGTGCTGGGCTCCAGAGAGGGGGTGGGTGATAAGTAGCCTGGCAGCTGGGGGCTTTTGGGGGTCAACATTCCAGAAATTGGGCCAACGACCCCTCTGGGGCTTGGGCCTGTGGACCCTGGGAGCTGCCTGGAGGCTCCCTTGGCTGGGAGAGGAGAAGGGCTGGCTGCCGCTCGCAGCCTTCCCAGCCCCCATGTACTGCGGTCTTGGGGCTGTTGGCTTGTGATGTGAAGGCTGAAGGCCACCGTGGTCCTGGAGGGGAGAGGGGGGTGGGGCTGCAGGGGCTGCCCAGCTTTCGTCTCTGTGAAGGCCTCCCAGGGGTCACAGGTGCGGTGGCAGGTGCCAGCCCCCCTCCTTGGAGTCCTGAACACTGGGCCAGGGTGCCGCGGGCGGGGGTGGGGTGGAGCTTGCTGTTTGCCAAGCTGGTCCAGCAGACTGGGGAGGCCTGGGGTCCCTCCAGTGTGGGGCGTGTGTCCAGGTGAGGAGCGTGCAGTGTGTCCTGTGCTGCTCAGTGGGCTTGCTTTGGCCTGAGCAGCGAGCGCGCCCCGCCCTGCCCTGCTCCGTGCTGGCCCAGCCTAGTGCTGCCTGGCCCGACAGAGGGGCTCAGCCCCACGGGGTCTCCGTGTGGTCACCCAGGGCAGGTCCCTCTGTCTCGTGTGTGTGACACGAGATAGAGGTTGCAGAGATGCCCCGTGTCCCTGCCATGCCAAAAGCCCTCTGAGCCCACTGCAGTGATGGGGAGGCCCCCTCGGCTGCCAGCTCTGGGAAGGGGTGGATGGCCCCGCGGTGGGCTTTGGCCCTGGGATGGGCCCAGGTGTGTCTGGGCCGGGCCTCCTGGGGGCTCGTAATGCAGGAATTGGGTTTGGTGTGCCCCCACCAGCCCCTCATCGGAGCAGACCTCCGTGGTTCCCTCCTGGGGCTTGGATGCCCAGAGCCTGAGGCCTTGGTGGGGCTGGGGCCTCCCTGACAGCTGCCATCTGGATTCCTGATGACACAGCTGGGAGGGGGATTTGCTCTGGCTTCCTGTCGCCTTGCCTGCAGCCCCCCTGCGCTCGGCCAGCCAGCGTGGTGGTGGGGGTCTGGCGCAGGCTCAGGTCAGTAAGCGCCCCCACCCCCTGCTCTGCCTTTCCTTCCTGCCTCCTCTGTGCCAGCCACGCAGGGGGTGCCCCGGGGCTCCCCCAGAGGCCCGAGTTCCCCATTCCCCAGGCCAGGCCGAGGCACTGGAACAATGGGTAGCTGGGTCCGGGGGGGGGGGGGACGGGGGGGCTGGGTGGGGCCGGGCGCCCTTTCAAGTCGGCTAATGGCTTCAGCAGGCCGCACTTCCTTCCTCTCGCAAGGTCCACCATTAGCAGCCTCCCGCTGAGTGGAAAAACCGGAGTAATCCGAGCCGGGCCCTGGAAAACAGGCCGGGAGTGACAAGTGACCGGGCCGGGCCCTGTGTGGGCCCGGCCTTTGGCTGGGGGACGGGCGTCGGGGTTCCATCTGTGGCCCCGCCTGCCAGCCCCGGTGGGCGCTCCTGCAGAGTTTCCATGGGCCTCCCCCCGACCCTGCGCCCGGCCTCCCGCGGCGGGGCTGTGGAGCTGCTGAGGGTGTCCGCTAATCGGGACCAGACACGCTGGCGCTTCACACGCTCTGGAGCCCACCAGCCCTCGCCCGAGAAAACCCAGGCCTTCCGGAGGGGCCCGCAAGTCGGGCAGCTGGTGCGCCTGGCCTGGCCAGGGGCCACCCTTTCACGGGCGCTGACCTACCTGGGGTATGTGGCGACAGCAGTGGTCTGTGGCTGGGGCCGAGTGGGGCTTCCGCAGAGCACAGATGGGGGAGCAGAGCCGGCGCCCCCTCCCAGCGAGGCCACCCTGCCACAGCTGGTCCCGAGCATCTGTGTGCAGGGTCAGGCTGGCCACGGTCAGGCTCCGGGAGCCTGGCTGCAGTGAATGAGATGCACCTGGTGGGATGGTGGCCTCAGCTTCCTCTTCTGAGTGACAGGGGTATCGGGGGAGGCCATGGTCTTTTTGGGGCCGGCAGCGCAGCTGGACTGGAGTCAGGTCTTGCTGTGTGGCCGGTAGGGAATGGCCTGGGGCCAGGTAGGGAAAAGGCTCCAGCTTGGGGAGTTGGAGCAGGTCTCTGCTGGCGTGGGGGAGGGGGCAGCTGGAGGGCCAGCCGAGTTGCCCAGCTGGCCACAGGGAAGACACGGGCCAGCATATGGGGTTGGTTCTGTCGAGGGCCCTGGGAATGTCCTGGGCGGTCATGGCCATAGCTGGGCTGGGCCAGTGCTTTGTCGAGGTGCTTCCCTGGCCAGGCACCTGTGGCTGGGCCTTGCCTCTCAGGGGAGGGGAGGATGTGGAGGGGCTGGCCCTGGCTTAGACTGCCCAGGGAGGCGCCAAGGCAGAGCCCGGTGAGGCGGTCGAGAGACAGGGTGTGAGCCCAGGGAATAGGAGTCTTGATAACGTCTTTTCAGTGAGGTTCCTTCTGAGGATTGGCTCTCTCCTCCTCCTCCTTCTTCCAGACGTGTCACCTCTTCCAGGAAGCCCTCCCTAACCTCCAGGCCCTGGGCTGAGCGGACTCTCGTCCTTAGCCCTTTCTGGGCACCAGGCTCACAGTTAGGGAGACCCGTGTGTCCCCCTCATGCAGCGCACAGCTTGGCAGCCACCAAGCCCCACAGACGCTGGAGGCCAAGCCCGTGCGGGCGGTCGCGTGGGGTGGGCATCTGGCACTTGCACATCGGTCCTCAGGCGGACCCGGGCCTGCCTGCCTCACCCCTCCCGGTGTCACTGGGCGGCCTGACGTCCGTGGGCTTGGGTGAGCACGGGGCCGCTGTTCACTTTCTCGCAGATCCCGGCTTCCCAAAGGCAGGGTGAGGGTGTCCAGCCCTCCCGCCCCACCTCCAGTGGGGTCGAGCCGGGGGTCCCCTCATGGCTCTGGACGGATGTGGCTTTCGCCGGGGGCCCCGGGGGTGCTGACTGCACGCAGCCAGGCCATGCAAGGGCCCTGGGCCGGGCTGGGGGTGGGGGCGTCTGGCCCTGCTTCTGCCAGCCTCCCGGCGGCTTCTCGACCACCTGGCCTGGGCCGCTTGCGGCCGGTTGTCGGCTGACGCCTCATTCGCCACGAGTGAGCTCAGTAATAAGGGCGGGAGGAGGCAGGTAGTTGTCAGGGGCACCGTGGGCCTCGCTATTAAGCTCCGATAATTATTTTCCTGCCGGGCTCATGCTGACGAAACCGTTTGGGGCTTATTAATCAGTTATGGATGACGCGGCGGCCACAGCATGAGCTGGGCCGGCGCCGCGGGGGGTGAGGCACGAAGGGCTGGGTCCTGGTGCCCAGGCACTGACCACCTTTGTCCCTTCCCCCCCCCCCCCAGGACCCTTGCCTCTCTGCTCTGCTTCTCGACCAGCTGCCGGCCACTGGGGCCCCGTCTGCCTGCCGCCCGGAGGCCGAGCGCCGCTGTGACGTCTGCACGACACACCTGAACCAGCTGACGCGGGAGGCCCTGCGGCTGCTGCAGGCTCCCGCCAGCCGCGAGGACCCCGACGCCCCTCCCGGAGGCCCTGGCCTCGCGCCCCCCAGCCCCGGCGCCGGGCGCGGCCCGCGGGACGCAGCCGGGCCTGCGGGTCCGCCAGGCAGGCCGCCGGGCCGGCTGGGGCCGGACAAGAGGAAGGGGCTGGCCTGGCCGTCTGGGCCCAGTGTGCAGGTGTCCGTGGCACCAGCCGGCCTGGGCGGAGCCCTGAGCACCGTCACCATCCAGGCCCAGCAGTGCCTGGAGGGCATGTGGAGCGTGTCGAGGGTCAACAGCTTCCTGCCGCCATCCTGCCTGGTGAGTCTGCCGGGCGGGGTGGGCTCCCGGCCTCCTGGGACCACCAGGCAGGGCAGTGGGCAGCTGGGTCAGACCTGGGTTCCCCGTGGGGGTCCCGGTCCACATCTCGGCATGGCCCACGCTGAGCAGGCTCAGTGCCCCCCCCGCCCCCGTATCAAGGGGCCGTGCACACGGGGGGAGGCCCGTCGGGTCCGCCGGCAGAGCCACGGTGGGCAGGGTCCTCCCGCGTCCCCCAGGGCGTCCATCACATGGCACCTGCCTGTGTGGTCGGGGAGGGTGTTGGCCACTCCCGCTTCCGAGAGCACATGTGGTGCCGCGGGCTGACGGGACAGGGTCAGACCCTCCTTCTCAGGGTGAGTGACACATCTCCCTGTGAGGAGGGGTCCGCAGCGGCCCCGCCCCTCCAGGCTCTCCTGCCATGCTAGGCGCCCCCCCCCGCGCCGGCTGTGGCCCAGCTGACAGAGCTTGGAGTGTAGGGTGAGGCCCGCAGGGGGTGGAGGAGGTCTCTGTCCACTCCTGTGGCCTCTCAGGAGACGCCTCTTTTCAGTTGGCTGCAGAGGCTCTCCTCCTCGGGTGCACCAGATTGTCGCCCACACCAGGGGGCACAGCCTCCGTGGAACCAGCTCTGGGCGCCAGTGGGCACTGTGGGTGCCGTGGACTTGGGCCAGGTGTCCTCCAGCAGAGCCCTGGGCCGGTGTCACCCCCGTAGGTTGGGATGAAGCCAGCCTTGCAGGGCGGAGCTGAGGCCAGCCGCGTTCCCGCTAGCCACAGAGCTTGGCTGCTGGTGGTCTCTCCCAGTGTCTGCTGCGCCCCCAGTTTTCCATCGAGCGGAAAGTATACTAGGATAGGAGTGGGGATGGGGGTGGTTGTTGGATTAGGGGTCTCCTGGGACACTGGAGGGAGTTGGTTTGGGTTTGGGTAGTACATGAGGTTAACTGTCCTGGGAAGGCCTTTCCCCAGAAAGCACCTGGCTGCTCTGCCCGAGCCTCGGGGGATACCTTCTCCCAGGGGTCTGTGCCCTCAGATGTGCCCACCTATTTAGTTGAGGACTGAGACTGACAGACAGCCCAGCCTAGGGGTTCATCAGGCAAACAAGTAGGAAGGACCTTCCAAGCAGAAGGAACCCTCTGTGTGGAAGCCCAGAGGTGTGAAGCCTGAGGCCTCCTTGGAGGTGTAAAGTGTGAGGCCTCCCTGGAGGTGGGAAGTGTGAGGCTTCCCTGGAGGTGTGAAGCATCCAGGCCTCCCTGGAGGTGTGAAGCATGAGGTCTCCCTGGAGATATGAAGTACGGAGGCCTCGTTGGAGATGTGAAACATCCAGGCCTCCCTGGAGGTGTGAAGCATGAGGCCTCCCTGGAGGTGTGAAGCATGAGGCTTCCCTGGAGGTGTGAA
>NC_058411.1:1389405-1500939 GCF_002201575.2 Neomonachus schauinslandi | reverse complement strand
AGGCCTCCCTGGAGGTGTGAAGCATGAGGCTTCCCTGGAGGTGTGAAGCATGAGGTCTCCCTGGAGATGTGAAGCATGGAGGCCTTCCTGGAGGTGTGAAGCATGAGGCCTCCCTGGAGGTGTGAAGCACAGAGGCTTCCCTGGAGGTGTGAAGCATGAGGTCTCCCTGGGGGTGTGAAGCATGAGGCTTCCCTAGAGGTGTGAAGCACAGAGGCCTTCCTGGAGGTGTGAAGCATCCAGGCCTCCCTGGAAGTGTGAAGTAGGAAGCCTCCTTGGAGGTGTGAAGCATGAGGCTTCCTTGGAGGTGTGAAGCATGGAGGCCTTCCTGGAGGTGTGAAGCTTGAGGTCTCCCTGGAGGTGTGAGGCCTTATCAGGAGATAGGGCTGGGGTTGGGGTAGCGGAGGAGGGGGAAGAGGGGTCGGGGGCCCAGGCCAGGCTGTGTTGGTGTGTGCGGATGCGTGGAGAAGCATCCCCGTTGCCGCCTGCGTCACCCACCCCCATGGAGCCAGGGGCAGAGGTCAGTGGATGACTATGAAAGCTAGTTTTGCTTGGTCCGTTCTCCAGGCACTGCAGAGCTGGCTGCACAAACTTCCCCAGTGAGCGTCTCTGAAACAGAGCAGTGTGTAGACCTTCCCTGTGGGCTCTGTGCTCTGTGGGGCCGTGGGGGATGGAGGCACAGGGAGGGTCCTTAGCTGCTGGGGCAAGGTCGCATACAATCCTAAAACAGGACAGACCCCTGCCCTGTCCCCACCCCTTGGCTCATTGGCCCTTCTGAGTTCAGTGAGGCCATGCTGGTTGATATTCCTACCTCTGGCGTGGTCTTTGAAGAGATACTGAGCTGGACCCTGTGACCCATTGCTGGGGCTGGTCCTCCAGAGGGCACTCTGTCCTTAGGGCCTCCCTGGCCCTTGGCAGCTTGGGGATGGGGTACACAGGGGTCAGGGAAGAACTTGGGGTCTTGTGCTAGCTTCCGTTTGGTGTGAAGATGCCCTCTGGGTGTGGTCTTGCTGTTTCTGACTCCTCCATTATTAAATCTTGGGGTGAAGGCAAGAAGAGGGAGACCAGCCCCCACCATGCATGCCGGGGGCCTCCTGGCCTGAGAGCTGGGCTTCCTGGGAGGAATGTGCTGGGGGGCAGCACTGAGTTGGGGAGGCAGCTCGGGAGAGCTGGGTGGCTTCCTGGAGGAAGTGGCATTGAGCTGGGCCCAGAGAGATGTGTCAGAGATGGTGGGCCCAGCACCATGGTGTGGTGGGGAGTGTGGGGGCCATCGGCAATAGCAGGGGGCTCCTTAGCTGGGGAGGGAGCTGAATGCATGTCTTGCTGGGGCCTGGAGGGCCAGGCAGAGAGGGTGGTCGGCCTTCGCTCTGAGAGTGCCCAGGAGGTAGAAGATGGACAGGAGCTGACAGTGGGAGTGAGCGGGGTTGGTGCAGCCGGTGTTGGGAGGCTTTATGCCTCCGTGGGCCCTGGGGGATGTCGCTGGCCTCTTGCTGGGCAGCCCCGCCTGCAGCCAGCACGTTGTAAAACGTGGGCATTTAAGGCTCTCTCTCTGTTTTATGTGCACATTGATTGCGTTCGGGGTGGGTGGGAATGGATTTATAATTAGACAACAGTCCTGGCGATCAATGGGGAGATTATTAGAAGCATAAATAGAACTTTAGGATTCAGATGAGGTAATTTCCCCAGAACCAGGGCATCGATCGCTAGAAGTGGCTCTGGAATGTTAAACTCTCAGGAGGAAGTGCGTCTGGAGGACGCGCTGCCAGTCTGCACGACAGCCCCTCCACGGCCCTGGGGGGTGACTGTTTCCAGCAGACGCGGAGCCCTCTGGCTGGGAGGGCCGGGCTGCTGTCCTCCGTTCTAGTGTGTGGAGAGGAGGCAGATTGTGGCAGGGGTGGTCTTTGGAGGACCCCGGGCTCTGAGGGCCCAGAACATTCTGGGTGCTGGGGCTGCGAGCCTGCCCCATGGTCCTGCAGGGGGTCAAGTCATGGGCCTGGCCACCTGGAGAGCTAGCCACGGCTGTGATCAAAACTGAAGCCCACCTCCCTCGTCTGGGAGCACTGAGCTCGGCCCTTTCTGGCTCCTTCCACCTCCCCAGTGTCCAGTGATGCTTCCTGGTTGTGGGCCCCCCGGCGGTGGACAGTCTGACGTCGGGTGGAGGCAGCCCTGCTGCTGTAGAGGACGGAGGTGCGCGCGGGAGCCGGGCTCTGGCCTGTTGCTGCCCTGGCCGTGGTGATGGCCGTGGGCCCGCCAGCTCCTCCGCCCTGGCCTGCTCCCCTGGGTCAGGCTGTGAACTGCGGCCTGCCCCGTGCTGACAGATGTCCACAGGACACCTGCACTCATCTCACGACCGCAGTCCGTGACCGTGCACGGTCGGCTGGGAGGAGCACGGGCCGGGGCAGCCAGAGGGGGGCTCGGTGGTCTGCAGTGCTGCTGCCAGGCCAGCAGAATCTGTGCAAACCTTCCCGCGTCCTAGGGCTCAGAGTCCAGGGAGAACCCAGAGCCAGGGGCTCCTGACGGGCCATGGGGGCTGGGGCAGTGGCTGCCTGGATAGGGAGGATGGAGGGCTTCCTGGAGGAGGTGCTGCACACTTCTCTGATGTGCAGAACAGGAGGTGAGGTCATTTTGGTGGTGGCAGATTGTGTGGCACCAGCTTGGGAGTACTGCTGACCCTGGACCAGCCTGCTTGCCTCCCCCCGTCGCTGGGATCCCCGGTGGGGCCTCTGGTAGGTGCCCACCCATCCTCAGGGATGTGGCTGGGCTGGCAGGGAGTGGAGGGTTCTGGCCTGTCTCTCTGACCGGGTCCATTGCTGGCGCCCTCTCTGGGCCTCAGTTTACCCGCCCGTGGAATGGACGTTGGACCAGATGGGCCCCTCCTCCATGTGAGGCTGCTTCTGTGACTGGGGCTGGGGGCTGGGGGTGGGACAGGGCACTTGTAAGGGTCAGGATGTCCTTAGCCTGAGGCCCCCTCTGGGTGACCAGGCGGAGCTTCGAGGGGCAGGTGGGTCTGCCTCCTGAACCTCTGGTTCCGGGCACACACCCCGTGAGCGGCCCGTGCCCCGCGCTGGGTCCAGACTGTCTGCATGGTTCGGTCCTGGCTGTTGCTAGCCCCCCGCCCCCTCGGCTGTCTCCCCGCCCCCGTGGCTTGAAGTGACCCCCCAGGGAGGTACTCACCCTGTCCTTCACGTGCCAGAACTGGACGGATGTTGGAGCTCAGGCCCAGAGCGTTCCTGAGAAGGGTTAGCCTGGCGTTTCCCAAACTGTGCTCCACGGAACTCCCCCTCCCCGTCCCCCCCCCCCGCCCTGGGGGCGCTGGCTGGTGTTGGGCGCCTCCGCCGGGCCCCGGGATGGCGTGGCCTGCCTCACGCTCTCCTCTCTTCATGCTTCTCTTTCGTTGCTGCTCTGGTGCCTCCATCTCGTTTTGTTCGGCCGCCCGCCCGCCCCCCCCCCCCCCCCCCCTTTCTTCTGTCCTCCTGTTGTGGTCATCCCTCCCGCTGTCCTCCCTCCCGCCCCCTCCGGCTTCTTTTGGCATGCCTGGGTTCTGCTCCTGGCAGGAATCGGCAGTGGCCGTCCCGATGGCCGGAGCCGTGTCTCGGCAGCTCGTGGGATGGTGGAGCCGAGGCGCGTGCGGGACTCCTGAGACAGGTCAGTGCGGGCGGCCTGCGCCCTCGCCGGGTGGTGCCGGAACATTCTGGCTGGAGGCGGACAGGCTGCATGCGACGGTGGGCTGGCCCGGGCTCTGTGGGAGTGGACGGAGGGGCCGTGGAGGGCCATGGTGCGGCGGCTCTGCCCCCTCTGTGACCCCACCCCTGCTTTGGTCCCCTGCGGTCCAGGATGCCTCACTGAACAGTGACCAGGCCTGGCCGGGGCTGCTGGGCCTGGGCCCCACGGCAGAGCTGCCCCGGGGGCTGGATGCATGTTTGAGGCCATGGAGGATTGTGTATCATGTGCGTGTGAGGCAGGACTGGGAGGACAGGCCGATGTCCAGCCGTCAGGAAGTCCTTAGGGCTGGCTGCCCCGTGTTACTCACGCATTTGCCCTGAGCGTCCACAGCCTCCTGGAGACGAAGCAGCTTTGGGTTCTTGTTGGCTAGGTCTAGGCCTGGCTGACCCTCCTTCTGGAATGTTCCCTGTGAGCTGGTGCCCCCTCCGTTCCGGCAGCCCCATTTCCCTCAGGCCTAGGGGTTGCCTCCCAGCTGTGGGCTGGGTCTGTCCTGTGTCTGTGTCCCTGCCAGGCTCTGTGCTCCTGGGAGACAAATTTATGGAACACCTACGATGTACCAGGCAGGGTGTTAGCACAAGGATGTGGAGGAGACCAGGTATGTGTGATAGGACGTGAAAGGTGCTCATGAAAGCTGGTGGAATCGGAAACTATGATGCTGAGCATGGCCCTATTACTCCCAGGGGTGGGGCGCAGGAAGCACTGGACAGACTGAGGGAAGCTGAGGAGGGGTCAGTGGGCCGGGGAGGCCAGGACAGGGCACCTGGGCAGGGGCAGGGAGTGGCCTGGAGAAGGACAGGGCTGGCTGGGCTGGGTTCTGAGGGATGCATAGGAGTTCCTGCCCTCTGGGCAGAGGCAAGGCAGGTGCAGGTTGTGGTGGGTAAGGGCCTGAGCTGTTTCAGGTTCACCCTTCTCTGCTACTGACCTATCCTTGAAGCCCTGGGGGAGTGGCTGGGGTTCTGGGAGCCAGGGCGGGAGTGGTGTGTGGCTTCCATCTAGCTTAAAGTGTGGGGCTCTCTGTGACCTTCCTTTGCAGACATGGTTTTACTGTGTCCCAAGAGGGGTTGGAAGCTGGTGCTGACCACCGGCTGGGCAGGGTGAGACCCTCTGCCATGGTGGGGGGTGGTGCTGCCCCGAGGTGGCAGGACCTCCTTCAGAATGTTCCTCTGGGGCGTGTGGTGGCTTGTCCTGCTGCCACCCTGGCCTCTGGCTGTGTCACTTGGGAGATCCCGAGGACGTTGGGCCCTTCAGAATGTGACTGCTGCCCGGGCTCTTCACCCTCAGGGTCACTGGGCAGGCCCACGTCCTGTCAGCATGGGGACGCCTGTCCTCCCCAGCTGGGCCAGAGGATGCCTCAGGCAGTGCTCCGGGGAGCCCTGGAGGCTGGGGACAGGGGGCCCTTGGGGCAGCGGATGGGGCTGGGTGTGGCCAGGCTGAGGCAGTCTGCTTCCTTCCCCCGCTCTGCCGGGGGCCAGGTCTGGCCTGGGGGTCCAGGGCCCGACAAGTGCACATAAATGTAATATATGGTGGCCGGATCTCAAGTTTGCTGGCGCCGACTTAGGGATCATTCAATTACATTTGTGCTTCATTACAGGGCTGTCTCCCTCTCTAGAATTTATTTTAGCTAATTAGTTGGAAATGCCAGAGTAGTATTTCAGATGACGGGAACATCATACATTATCATACACAGGGCAATTAGTGCTTGTGACAAATATTTATTGTGGTTTCTTCTTGGCTTGTGCCTCTGGGCGCTCCCAGGTGGTTGACCCGGGGTGAGGGGTGTGGGGATCCCTGTCCCTCTGTCTTGACTACAGATGTGCTCACGACATTTCTGGAACTCGATGTGGGAGAGGCTAGAAAGTCTGGTCCCTGGGTGGGCACGTGTGTCCACGTCTGCTCCGTGGGCCCCGCTGGGCTGGCAGGTCCCGTGAGTGCGGGGCCCCGGGGAGCATGCTGGGGCTCTGGGGCGCACAGCTCGGCCTCCCCAGCACGTGTGTGTCCCTCACGCGGGCTCCCTCCTTCCCACCAGGCTGAGGCCGCGGTGGCTGCCGTGGCGGTGGCAGACACGGTCCGGGATGGCGCCCCCACCTTGGGCTCTGACGGCGTGTCGAAGACGTGGGGCCGCAGTGGGGCCTGCACAACAGCTTTGGTCAGCCCGGCCCCGGGCGTCCCAGCGGGAGGCTCCACGGGCCCGTCGGCGGCAGCCTCCTTCTTCATTAGGTAGGTCCTCCGCGGCTTCTCGGCGGGGCCTGGGTCTGGCTGGGGGCCCCTCGGACAGGCACTGTGGGCGGGGACCTCGGCTGCTGGCCCCTGGGGCCCGCGGGCCTTCCCGGCCAGAACGGAACCCCGGGCGGACGGGGGGTGGGGGGGCGTGCTGCCACCGGGCACCACGTCGGCAGCCACGGGCATCGGAGGCCTCTCGGCCTGGGGGTGGACGCAGCCACGGACAGGCTTCGAACCGAGTCTCTGCCCCTTCTGAGCTGTGTAACTGCAGACAAGTCACACAAGCCGTCTGTGCCTCAGTTTACTCTCCTGTTAGATGGTGCTTTCCTCAGAGTTGCAGCGAGGTGCAGCGAGGTGATCTCCGTGGCGGCCCCGCCTGAGGAGGCTCAGCCCTGCATGTCCTGGGGCATGGGCTCGGGCCCTAGATAGCAGGCTGCCGCAGGCTTGGGGGGGCCGGGGGTGGAATGGGGCTTGAGGGAGGGTCCTGGGGTGAAGGAGGACGTTGGGGTGAGCTAGGGAGGGTGTCCTGGGGGTCAGAGTCCCCGGGGAGGGGGGTGGCTGCTGGCACATTTACTGTTGCTAGAACCCTGGAGCTCACGTGGTCCTGTCCCAGCCTGAGCTCCGGTGCGTGGTTGGGACTGGAGCCCCGGGTTTGGTCCCTCCAGGTCCTCAGGTCCTGGGGATGTGGGCTGGTGTAGCCCAGGCCCGGCAGGTGCAGGGGTGGGAAGTGGTGTGGGAACAGGGGTTCCTTCCCGCTCCCCCCCGCCGCCCCGCTGCTGCCCCTGGGGAGCTGTCCTTTGGCTTCGCCCCTCCTGGCAGGGCGCTCGGGTTCTGTACACAGGAGGCCGAGCCTTCGTCCTGCATGGAGGACTGTGGATTACAGGTTATAATGGTGGTAATGAACGGTAATGGCAGGCCCAGCCGCGGGTCACTGTCCCATTAGCAGCCCTGGCGGGCACTGATAAGCTCATCCATGAATCATGCGCTGGCGGCGGAGCCGGGCGCCTTATCAGCGGGGGCTGCGGATCTGCCTGGGGAGTGAGTGGTGGTGCGTGTGACGGGCTGGTGGGGCAGGTGGGGGGCCTGCCCCGCGGCTTGGGAGTCCCGTGCAGGGCACGAGAGGGGCAACGCGGGGCAGCGGGGGAGGTCCCTTCCGGGTTCGCCCCTGTCTCTAGGGCTGTCCTGGTGGCCATGCTCGGTCAGGCCACGCTTGCGGGAGGATCTTCAGCCTCTCAAAAGGAAGAACGGCCCCAGTGGTCCCTGGTTGTGGGGGCCACACTGGCTCATTAGTAACCCCGTGGCCTGCAGAGCAGGTGCTGGCTGCCTTTTGTCTCCATTGGAGCCAGGCTGCTGCTGACCTTGGGAAGTTACCATAGAAACAAGTGCTGGGGACAGCGGGAGGCAAGTTTTCCGATGGGGCGGGAGGCGGGGAGCGCTGCCTGCTTCCATTACTTCCAGCCTGTTGGACGGCCCTGAATTGCAGCAGCTTCTAGAAGAGTCGTGGGCCAAGCTGGGGCGGGGGGCGTCTGGTGGGGAATGCCATTGAGAGCTTGTGCTTGACTCGGGTCAGAGACCGTCTGCTCGCTGGCGCTGTAGCACCCTTAACCTCTGGGTGGGATGGGAGTGCTCCTGTTTAGTGTGTGGGTGTGCTGGGGGAGGCTGTGGCTCAGAGGGAGAAGGGGCTTGTCTAGGGTCCCCGAGAGATCCCGCCCCGGGGGCCTCAGGCATGCGTGGGGTGTGTGTTCTATGCTCCCACCTGAGCCCAGCCCATGCCCTGCCCCTTGGCTCGCTGGCCGGGGGTCTGTGGAGCTCTGATGGCAGTGCGCGTCGGAAGGGACAGAGCAGAGTGCTGTCCATGCTGTTGAGGGCCGTGGAGGTGGGGCTGGAGTGCTGAGTCTGGCATTTGCCGAGGGGCGGCAGAATGGGGGGGAAGTTGGGCGTGTGGGTTCTCCTTTGATCCTGGAGCACTCCCCGCGGGCCTTCCCACGACCTCTGAGCTCCCCACCCTGATTTGGGGAAACCAAGGTGGTTTGGGGAAACCAAGATGGAACGTGGTTGCATGGGGACCATAGAGCATGGGGCTGAGGCCTGGCGCCCTGCACCCCTCAGCTGGGCCCCGCTGGGCCCTTCAGGCTTGGCGGCCACGGCCTTGGCTGAGAGCTCAGTATGCCGACCCGGCCTGAGTTCTGAAAAGGCCGGGCGGCCATAATTACATTTTTCCTGGAGGCTTTCGTGACCTTGACTCCCCTTTCCTGAGCCCTCCTACTCCCATCTCTGCAGGCTCCCTTCCTCCAAGATGTCTCCATTAGTGGTCTTTTGGGCCTTTCTGGGGGTCACCTCCCAAATTCCTGAATGTAGATAGATGTTTTGGAAGAATGGCTGGGGTCTCCTGGGCAGGGGCTGGGAGGGGGAGGGGTGAGTTTCCTTCGGGTGCCAGGACATCCTGCTACACTCAGCTGCCCCCCCACCCCCATTGCAGCCGCCGTGGAGCCCCTTCCCTGGTGTCTGCCTGGACGCCTAGCCCACGGAATGTCAGGCCCAGCACCCAGCAGAGGTCCCGAACCCGAGGGGCTGCTGCCCGGGGGCACCCAGAGCAGGGGGCTCTGCGGGGAGTGCCTCTCACCTCCAAGCTGGGGCGGAGGAAGCCTCACAGTCTCTGGGTGAGGGTCCCAGGGGACACGAAAAACGCCCGCCATGGTAGCAGGTGTCAGAGCTCTGGCTGTGAGGACCTTGGTCCCTGGTGTCAGCGGTGTAGGGCCCTCTTGGCAGCCCTGCACCTCCGGGCCCCCCGTGGGCAGATCTGGGGGCTCCCGGGGCCTGTGGGTGGCAGTTCCCTGTGGGCTGGATGCAGGGTGGTGGGGCGTGGCCAGGGCCACCAGCCTCATCCTGGCCCAGTGAGTTAGGAAGCCCTGGGTTGGCCGTGCCCAACACCCACACGTGTCCGAAAAGCCCCGAGACCCTCGCAGAGGTAAGGGCCTCACCATCAAGGCTAACTGCCTGGGAAACCACCTTCTCATTTGGAAGAGGCGCCTTTTCTTTGTAAAAAGGCGAACTGTTCCCTGAGGGGAGTTGGAGGTGCCCATTCCCCAGCCACTCACTCACTCATTCATTCAGCCATGCATTCATTCATCCTGCACACCTGCTCATCTGTTCACCGCACACCCCCTCATCCACGCACCCGCTCCCCTGAGCACCCGCCGACCCGTGCACCCACCGACCTGCGCACCCGCTGACCCAGGCACCCGCTGACCCAGGCACCCACCGACCTGCGCACCCGCTGACCCAGGCACCCGCTGACCCAGGCACCCGCTGACCCACCCACTCGCTCACTCACACACCCACGCCCAGCCGTGTCAGGGCGTCCTGAGCGTCCCGTGTTGCCTTGGGCTTGGCAAACACCTGCCCTCGGGAGACCCCGCCTGGTGGACTTGTGTCTCAGGACAGGGACTGGTTCCTATAGGAGCAAGAGGCTCTGCGAAGCCCAGCTTGGGGGCATCACGGCGGGCTTCCTGGAAGAGTGTCTTCTGAGGGGTGAAGTTGCTATTTGTCCAGTCTTCTCTTCAGAGCCAGGCCGCTCAGACTTGCCTATAATCCCCTGCATGTCTCGCCTCCTGCTACTCCTCACCCCTGCAGGTCCCACCCTGGGCCCCCGCCTCCAACAGTGCGGTGGGCCGTCCCGGTCCTGGGTGGGGTGCTCTGCGAGGCCCGGCATCACCTGCCCCTGCTCTCTGCGCCTTCACTGGTCAGGAACCAGGCCTGTGCTCCAGAAGGCTGCAGCCCTTGAGGCTTGAGGGCCAGCCCGGCCCCCAGAGGGCGTCCCCCGCCCCGGGCCTATGGACTGAGGTGCAGCTGCTGGGTTTGTACTGGTGGTTAACAGGGGCCTGGATTTCATCAAAGGAGCGAGTGCCCGTCCTGGGCCCTTGTTAATGCAGTGACATGCCTTTGAGTCACGCCTGGTGGGGTGAGCCTGTAAGAGCAGGACCTGGAGGGCCGGGCGGGCCAGGGCACAGCTCCTCGGCTCCCAGCCCCTCGGGGGCTGACCACAGGGCTGGGGAGGGCGGAGGGGGTGCTCTGAGTTAGGTCAGACCACAGGGTGGGGACGCCTGGCCAATAATATTCCAGACTCCCAGGCTGGCAGGACCTCAGAAAGTGCCAGGCCCAGCCTCTGTGCAGGTGTGACCAGAAGGTGTCCAGTGGGGAAGGACGCCTCCCATGCTGCTCTGCTAGGGCCCTGAGGGTGACCTGCAGGGGCCGAGGGCTGTGCTGCGGACCCCTGGCTCTTGAGAGGGTCACGGAGGGTGCAGACCCACCAGGCAAAGCACTGCCCTCCGGTCATGGCCTCTGCAGACTGGAGGTTCCGACCGACGTTGCTCTGGCCTCCCCCAGCGCCTTAGCCATCAGCCACGGGTCCTTCTCAGCCTCTACATCCCCTGGGGCTGCCTGCCGGGGGCTTGTTCTCCGGGTCAGGTTGTAGCTCCTTCCCACGGGGCAGCTAGCAGGAAGCCGTGGCGTAGCCCGAGGTGGTTGGGGTCCAGGACCGGTGTCCGAGGCTGGGAGGGGGCAGGGCGGGGGAGCCCCAGACTCCCACGGCCCCCTGCCCAGGTCTCCCTGGTCCTTGCCCTGCCCAGCCCTGACTGCCCCCAGGGTCAGTCACGCTGCAGTTTGGGTTAGTGGCCGTGCCCTGTGGCCTTCCTAGAGTTGCTCTTGCCCCCCCACTCGCCCCCATTCCTCCTCCTGCGCCCAGACGATGCTCTCAGCCACCATTCTGCCCCTGGTCTGCAGTGTGATTCTCAGGGAGTTTTGAGGTTTACAAATACGGGGCTCGGGGAGGAATCGGGCTCATGTTGGCTTGTGGCCCGAGAAAGCAAGCGCCCCGGCTCAGGGCTCCCTGTGCCCCCAGGTCTTGGGCTCCTCCTGGGCAGTGTGTGGGCTCCACTCTCCAGGCCCCCCGGCCCCGCCCCGCTGGGGCGCCACCGGCCACTGCTCTATTAAGGATCCGCCACGCATCGTAGATTACTTTTATTTCCCGCCATGACACCTCACTAGGAGGAAAGCCGTCCCCGGGGTCCCTTAAAAGACAACTCCTATTAAAGATGAGTGGGGTTAACCAAAATGCCGGCGGCAGATCGCAGGGTGGGAGGCTGGCTGAGGGCCGGGCTGCCCCGTGTGGGCAGGCCCTTCTGTGGGCGTCCTTCGGAGGTGGGCCCCGTAGGGCGCAGAAGAGAGATGCAGGTGGGTGTTGGTGCTTCAGCCCCGGGCTCAGCTCACATCCCAGCATACCCCCTCTCGCTGGGGGCCCCTGCCCGCGTGAACGGGGTGACTGAGGCCAGGCCATCTGGGCGGTGGGGGTGGAGTGCGAACACGGACCCAGGCCCATCTGTGTCACCTGGTGTCACCTGTTCTGGAGGGTGGGGGCTCTGATGCCGGGCCAGCTCTCACTTGGTGCCGTGGGGAAGATGTGCTGGAGTCGCTGTGGGGAGACCCTGGCGGGAGGGTCGGTGGGAACCAAGACCCAGGAGCGTGGCGGGCCCGTGGTGTGCACGCATGTGCGTGCGTGTGTAGGAGGGTGCTCTGGGAGTCCGGAACAGTGGCTCTCACATGTGTACCAGAAGCCTCCCCAGGGTGAAGACCCCGGGGCCTGGGCAGACTGTGGGTTCCCTGGGGACGCCGTGGGGGGCTGGCGGGGCCACATCACGCAGGGCTCCAGTGCCAGCTGAGGATGGTGGTGAAGGGGGCAGGGACGGTTGGGGCTTTGCTGGAGGCGCCTCCCTGGGCTGAGGGGCCTTGGAGGCTGAGGCCGCAGGGACAGCATTTCCGGTAGGATCCCGAGGCCGGGTGCGGGCGGTGGGGTGGGGCCTGGGGGCCACGGTGATCACGGGCACACCAGGCTTCACTGGGCTTCTCCTGTTTGCCGGCACTGCCCTGGCTGCCTTGGACGCTTTAGCTACTCAGGGCTGCACACAAGGGCCTTGCTGGTCGTGTCAGCCCAGGTTAGCGATGGGGAGACTGAGGCACAGAGACTAAGCCACCATGCCCGGGTCACACGGCTTATGAGTGGCTGACCCCAGCACACTCCGGCCTGCCCCCCACCCCACAGCAGCTGCTGGGTTGGGGACCCAGGGCAGACGGAGCTCGGTGGGAAGAGGGCGCACTCAGTGCAGGGTGAGGGGAGGGGCGTCTGTTGCCTGGCCTGGCCAGGACAGGACACGGCAACCCCAGCCCTGGGGCCCCCCCGGGCTGTGGGGCCGACTTGGGGCGGGGCAGGCGACCAGGACAGTGCCGAGTGCCCCACCTGCCCCCTCTCCTCCCCTCCCCAGGGCTGCCCAGAAGCTCAGCCTGGCCTCCAAGCGCAAGAAACCTCATCCGCCGCCGGCCCCTGCTGCCCGCAGCGCCTCCCCCTACCCCACAGACTTCAGCGGGGTCCTGCAGCTGTGGCCGCCCCCCACGCCCCCCTGCCTGCTCAGGGCCGCCTCCAAGGTTAAGGACAACCCCGGCAGTGTCGGAAAGGTAGGCCCACCCCTGATGTGGGGGTGACCCCGGGGGCTGGTGGGTGGGATGAAGCCAGGGATATCTGAGGAGGTGCTGGGAGGGGGCACAGGAGATGGAGGGATCCTGTGTCCTTCTCCCAGGTTGGGCAGGGTGGGGTGCAGACAGGAAGACTGAGGCCCAGGCCCACCTTGGCAGCTCAGGGTGGCAACAGGAGCCTCGGAGACTGTGGTGGGGCTTCAGGAAATGGGCGGGGGTCCCAGGGATGCTGGTCTCAGTGGGGTGGGACAGCCAGGGCTTCCTGGGACTAGGGGTTGGGGTCTGACCCCCAGGGACCCCCCCATACCTTGTGTCTGTTGGCATGCTGCCATGAGGTGGGGCTCCAGGGCAGGGATGGGACCCCTCTAGGCCAACGTGTGATCACCTGGTTCAGGTGGGGAGACTGAGGCCAAGAGGGGGGAAGGGCCTTGCCGTGGAACAGGCTGGCTGGCCCCTGGCTCTGATCCCTGGCTTTCGTGGCCTTTTGCCGAGACTGGGCTTCTGTCCCGGCCCCATCTGGTTGGCTCGAATTGCACCCTGGCCTTACTCGAGGTCCTGCGTGTGTGGGATGTGTGTGAGCACGTTAGTGAGGTGGGCTCTTTGTGCCTGTTGAGGGTGGGGAGACTGAGGCACAGTCACTCAGCTCTGAGGGTGAGGATTGGACCTGACCCCGAGGGTGTATCCTGAGCATTTTCCTGATTTTCTGCCTACACTGTTCCCGGTGGCCACTCCCAGGTACCTCCCCAAGGGTGGCTGGGATTGGGGTGGACCCCCCACACTCCAGCGCCCAGAGGCTCACCCCCTGTAGAGGGGGTTGGCTGGGTTCCAGGCTCTCCCGGGCTCAGCCCGCCCCACCCCGCCTGGGACATGCCTCATGGGGCTGGGCTCCTGGTGCCGGGGTCTGCTGAGGGTACCCTGCCCCAGGCCTGAGCCACGCCCCCCAGTCTCATGGTGACTCTGCCGGGCTTCTCCTTCTGGAAGCCTCCTCTCACCCTGTCACCCCCACGCCCTCACAAGCCCGAGAGCCTACAGCCCCGGCCAAGCCTCAGTGCATCGGAGTCCCTGGGAGCTCGCTAGAGTGGGGGGGTCTCAGCCCCGCCCGCCTTGGCTCTGGGAATGCAGGGCTGTGGTGGGCACACTCAGCTGGACGGGGCAGAGTGGCTGCAGGGGAGGGGCTCCAACAGCTCTGGGCCTGGCTCTGACCTCGGCCCGCTCACTCAGCCTGTCTGGACCGCTTGGGCTTCTCTGTCCGAAAGCGGGGGTGGGTGGGGCTGGGCTGCGTGACTCCGGCCCAGTAACCGCTGCGTTACCGGGGCACCGGGGCCCGGCAAGCCTCCACCACCTCCTGGGGCCCGGTGTCCACCCAAGTATTCTGGGGCAGGCCGCGGCTCCCTTTTCTGCGAGGTAGACGAGCCCCCTCCCCTCCCCCCACCCCAGTCCCTCAACACAGGGAGCCCCTGGCCACCAGTCCACTCGCTGCCCCGAGCCCCCTCCCTGGCTCCCTGGACGTTATTTGCACGAATGTCACAGTCAGAAATGCCTCCTGAAAGGCATTTCATATTGTCACAGAAAAGAAGTTAGATTACATTCGATTCTTGACATTAATGTGCTACTTAAGATAATTCATCATCTGGCAGTATTAAAAAAGACGTCCTTTCTGTGGGTGCTGAGCAGTGCCCCTCCCCCCTCGCCGCCTGGGCCACCTCTTCAGAGTGGAAGCCCTTTTTTATGCAAAACGTGTTTTTTCCCTACCTGGCAGCTATTCAGCGGGGCTTTGTAATATCTGAACATTTCGGGGAGAGACTCAGCCTCCCTTGCCTCCTGCAAAGACCCTGTCATTTCCTGGCAGGAATGACAGGATCCTTGCAGACAATGGCCTGTGCGTTCAGCTAGGACGGGGTGATGGCCCACCGGGTCCGCCCTGTCCCCTCCCGGCAGGCTGGGGCTCCCCGCGTGGGGACTCTCGTGGCTGGCTCCCCGCGGCACCACTGGGGCATTTCCTGCCCTGCAAGAGCCCGGCCTCGGCCTCCCCCCACCCCAGGAAGCCCCTCCAATCCGCACAACCCATTTGGCTCCTGAAGTGGCCGGGAGTTCACGCTGAAAAAAAAATTGCCAGAAATTACCGGGAAGTGCACATTTTCGTCTGCTTGGCAGCGGCACTTGGAAATGAAATAGTTTTGTTCGCGTCGTCGGGGAATAAAAGAATCGATTCTCGCCTGATGGAGCCCAGGTTCAGGGAGTGCAGCGGAGAAGTGTTTCTATAGGTTTCTCCCCGGAGGATGTATCCTCCTTCCTGGAACGATTTTGCATGTCAATTTGCCGCGTGCTGAAGGGGAGAAGATGAGCCTTGCGCGAACTACCCACAGTAAACCAATTTTGCCGGCGTTATGTATCTGTCACTTACAATTAAATCCGTGAAAAATATCGGCTCTGAAATGAGTCTGGTAATTTGATTTATGCTGTAGTGGAGAAATCGAAGATTTCATTGGGGAGCGGAAGGTGGTGTCCTTCAGCAGAAAGTGGAGTCTGGTGCCCCTCGCAGGAGGGACCCTAGTTCACCAGGGCTCCTCCAGGTCAGAAGGCGCCCCTGGGGCCATGCAGAAGATGGGGTTTGGGATGTTTATTCTCCAGGTTTTGGGGTGTCTGCAGCGCAGCTTGCTCTGGGCTCTTGCGTCTAGGTCCCGGCCCCCCTCCCCCCTGAGCCTCTGTTCCCTCGAGGGCGTTGGGGCCGGTGGTCTGGCCGCAGGGATGCCTGTCTTCTGTGGAGCCCAGCTCGGGGGTGGGGGACAGAGGATGGGGGGCACACTTTTGTGTCTGTTTTTGTGTTTTAGGGTCACATGGGAGCAGAGGCTGCTTGGTCCCTTGCCAGGGCCCCCAGGCTAAGGCCCTGTTCTGTCCCCTGTGCCCCCTCACCTGTGCCCCCTGTCCAGGCCTCAGTGTCTCCAGCACCTTGGGGCAGCACCTTTCCCTCGGGGAGGATTACCATGTCCTCTTCCTTCCCAGTGTGTCCTTCCACTGGCCTGGAATCCTGCCAGTGCCTGGGGTTTGAGTTGGGCTTCCCAGCTGGCTCTGGGGTCAGAGCCCCGGTCCCTCAGCTTCTCCCCTAGGCTGTACCCCTTTTGTGCCTTTGTCCCTCTGGTCCCATGCGGCCAGAGGCACTCAAGGCTCCTGACCGGCCTGGGGAGCTGGCAGGGAGGGGCTTCTTAGAGGAGGTGGGGGCTGGACTGACCTGGGGGGCTGGGGCTGCCCTTTGGCAGCTGGGGGCAGGTCCTTGCCATGGTCGCCCCAGCCCCCACCCCAAGCCCACCTTCCTTGGGGCTGCACTTTGAAGCTTCCTGAGCCCGGCCGGCTGAGGTCGGGAGATGAGGTGCAGCCCGTCCCTTCCCCCTGGGGGTGGAGAATGCACCCCCAGGGGAGCACTCTGAGAAGGGGCCGGGCCCTGTTGGCAGGGTGTGGGGGCCGTGCGCCTTCCTTCCGTGGGGGGGACTGCGTCTTGGGGCCTCTTCTGCTTGCCTCTCTGGCTTCCCTTCTTCCTCTGCCCTCAGCTTGGGATTTGGGATTTGAGGAGACCCACTCCCAGGCTGTATGACCTGGTGACACAGTCGACCTGACCCGTCCGCACGTTTCCTCTCTCCTTAAGCCGAAGTGGGCCTGGGAGGGGGGTGGCCGGCAGAGCTGCGCCGTGTGCGTGGGGTTGATTCGGGTCCCAAGGGCTCTGTGCCTCTGGGTTGAGCTCACTTAGCTTCCAGCTCTGCCTCGGAGGCAGCGGAGGGTGTGGAGGAACCCCAAATCAAGGGCAGGTGGGGTGCTCTTGGGTGCCATCCCACAATTCTGTCCCTCTGTTCTGGGGTGCCTGGAGCCTGTTCCGCTCTCTTGCCTTTTCCCCCTTCTGTGCTCCAGCATCCATCCCCACCAGTGTCCTGTCCTCCCCCACCGCGTGCTCCCGTGGGACCCCACCATCCTGTCCTCCCCCGCCCTGTCCTCCCCCACCTGGTACTCCTATATGCTCCCCTCTTCTGGCCCCTGCTCCTCCTCTGCTCACTGCCCCGCACCAGGCTAGCGTCCCCTCAGTGAGCCTTGCTTTCTGCCTGCCTGGCTGATCTCATATGGGATCTGGGGTGCAGGCATCCACATTCCTGCGGTGGGGATCCCCGTGCCGAGGCCTGGCCCGCTGTCTCAACTCGCGCGAGTTCCTCCTGCCCTGTAATTAGCGGCCGCTGGGCGGGCGGGGCAGCTGCTCAGAGGCCCTCCCCCGCCCGCCTCCTCCAGGTGAAGGTCATGCTGCGGATCTGGCCGGCACAGGGGGTGCAGCCCTCGGCCGAGTCCACGTCCTTCCTGAAGGTGGACCCACGCAAGAAGCAGGTGACCCTGTACGACCCGGCCGCTGGGCCCCCGGGCAGCTCAGGCCCCCGACGAGCCTCTGCTACGGCTCCCAAGATGTTTGCCTTCGATGCGGTCTTCCCCCAGGACTCGGAGCAGGTGAGGGTGGCGGGTACCCCCAGGGGCTGGGGCCAGGCCTGCGCTTGCTTCTCGTGCCCAGGGAGGAAAAGGAGGGAGGCAAGAGCGAGGTCCAGTGGCCCAGGCCCAGCCTGTGGTGCATTACCCTCCTCCTTGGCCCGGCCCTGGGGGTCTCCCACCCTCCTCCCGGCCTAGTTGTCAGGCCGCTTGCAGGGAAGTGCTCTGGATTTTCGGCGGGCTCTGTGGAAGCTTTGTGAGCAGGGTTTGCTGTTTGCTGGGTGTATGCAAGCATCTGGGGTGCGGTGTGGTCTGTGTCCCAAGTTGCCTCCACGAGGGCGGCGTGAGCCGTGTGCCTGCCTGGCTCACGCCACGTGTGTTGGGTGTGCACGTGGAGAGCTCCGTGTCCTGGGGCCTGCGTGTGCCAGGCTGCCCCCCTTGTGAGTTGCCAGCCTGCATGGGATGGGGACAGACAGGTGTGGTGGGAGGCTGGGTGTCGTCCCCTTGACCCTGGTGCCTGCCTGGCATTCTGTGCCCCTCTCCCAGGCTGAGGTCTGCTCGGGGACGGTGGCTGATGTGCTCCAGTCGGTGGTCAGTGGGGCCGATGGCTGCATTTTTTCCTTCGGCCACACGAGCCTTGGTAAGCATCCCCCATCACCCCGTCTCCACAGTCTCTGGGCCTCATCTTGCAGGCGGGAAGGGGGATATGGGTCATCCCATACGGGCAGTGGGTGGGCCCAAGGGCCGGGGAGGGGGGCACGTGGAGAGGAAGCCCCCTGCAGTCCTGGGAGGCAGGGGGCCCCTGGGTCTCAGCGGCCCCACATTGGCCCTGAGGGTCCCAGGCTGGCCCCGGGCGGCAGCGGGCGTGGCTGGGCTCTGAGGGCGTGTCAGGCTGAGTGTGGGGCCCTGACACGCCCACGTGCCCCCCAGGCAAGTCCTACACCATGATTGGGAAGGACAGCTCGCCCCAGAGCCTGGGCATTGTGCCCTGCGCCATTTCCTGGCTCTTCAGGCTCATTGAGGAGCGCAAGGAGAGGACCGGCACGCGCTTCTCGGTGCGCATGTCGGCTCTGGAGGTGTGCGGCCCTGACGAGGGCCTGAGGGACCTGCTGGCCGAGCTGGCCTCCGGCAGCCTCCAGGACGCCCAGTCCCCGGGCAAGTACCTGCGGGAGGACCCTTTGTGTGGGGCGCAGGTACGCCACCGGCCCCGCGGCCACGGGGGTGGGGGACAGGGCCATGGGTCTTGGGGGCGGCGAGGGTGGCCTCCGGGAGGCAGGCCCGGACCGCAGCTTGCACCCGCCCTCCCCTCCGCCCGCCCCCAGCTGCCGAACCAGAGTGAGCTTCGGGCGCCCACGGCAGAGAAGGCAGCCTGGTACCTGGATGCGGCGCTGGCGGCCCGCAGCGCCCGCCGGCCCAGCTGCAGCTCACACCTGCTCTTCACGCTGCACGTCTACCAGTACCGCGTGGAGAAGTGCGGCCGGGGCGGAAGTAGGTGTCGGCTCGTGCGCCCCCCGCCCGCCCTGCCCGCGGCGCCCGGGGCTTCGGGGGCCCGGGTGCCCTGGGGGCCGCGCCGCCACCTTCCTGCCCTGTGCTTTCAGTGTCTGGGGGCCGCAGCCGCCTGCATCTCATCGACCTGGGCGGCTGTGAGGGGGCGCCCAGCCGGGGCGGGGAGGCCCCCGGGGGACCCTCGTGTCTGTCTCTGTCGGCCTTGGGCAGTGTCATCTTGGCCCTGGTCAGCGGGGCCAAGCACGTGCCCTACAGGTGAGTGGTGGGCTCCTCGGCGGGCAGGGCGGGGGTGGCCCCTGGGGAGCCAGCCAAGGGCATGGCGGGCGCGTCCAGTGGGCCTGGAACCCTGAGCTCCTTGGGTCTCTGTCCCCCTCACCCGCCAGGCCTCGTTCCTGGAAGGCTTGTGGGGGGTCCTGGCCCCGAGGGCCAGATGCCAGAGTTGAACCTGGGCTCCAGGCATGGCCCTGTCCTGGGGAGAGGCCTGTCTCCTTCCCTCCCTCCCGCCCTGTAGCACCCCCACGCCCAGCCTCCCACCCTGACATCCCCTCCCCAGGCCCTCAGCCTCTGAGCAACCCTCGCCCCCAGGGAGCACAGGCTCACCATGCTGCTGAGTGAGTCCCTGGCCACCCCCAGCTGCCGGACCACCATGATCGCCCACGTCTCGGACGCGCCCGCTCGCCACGCCGAAACGCTCAGCACCGTGCAGCTAGCTGCCCGTATCCACCGCCTGCGCAGGAAGAAGGTCAAGGTTGGCTCTGTCTCCTGCCCGCCCCTCCCACCCCGAGGACCCTCCGAGCGCCCCTGCCTGGCATGGTGAGGGGCCTGCTGCCCATCCCTGGCTGGACTCCCCGTGGGCTCACAGGACTGCACCCTTGTGGCTCTGCCTGGACAAGGCAGGGAGCTGTGCCCAAAATCACCTGGCACCTCAGGCAGGACTGGAACTGCTCCCAAGGGGGCTTGCGGTTGCCGTGTGCCTGGTCGGGGGTTGGCCTGTGGTCCCCATGGCCTGCGCCCCTCCTGAGTCTGGCCCCCGGGCGCCAGCCAGCAGGGCGCTTCCTGGGCAGCCCTCAGCGGGGGCAGGAGGGTAGAACTGGGGGGGCCCTGGGGACAGACGGACCTGGGTCTGAATCCTGGATTTGCAGTTATGTGCGGTGTGGCCGTGGGGGTGTGTTCTTGCCTCCCGGTGATTTGGCTTAATGCTGTTTCCTTGAACTCCCCGGAGAAGATTCGGTTATGCTTGGCGCCTGAGCCCTTTGGTGCTGCTGCCGCCTCGGTGGGGTGCGGTGGGTGGATGCCACCGTCGTGTCCTTCCCCCCCGCTGCGGCGTGGGCGTGTGTTGCTAGGACGTGGGGGATGAGGCGGTGGGTGAGGCGGCCACTCACGCGGGCCTGCTCTGCCCCGCAGTACGCGTCCAGCTCCTCAGGCGGGGACAGCTCCTGTGAGGAAGGCCGCGCCCGCCGCCCCCCACACCTGCGACCCTTCCACGCCCGCTCTGTGGCCCCGGAGCCCGGCCGCCTGGCGCCCAGCTCGCCCGGAGACCCCGAGTACTCCTCCAGCAGCGAGCAGTCCTGTGACACGGTCATCTACGTGGGACCCGGCGGGGCGGCGCTGTCGGACCGCGAGCTCACCGACAACGAGGGCCCGCCCGACTTCGTGCCCATCATCCCCGCGCTCAGCCGCCGCCGGCCCTCCGCGGGCCCGAGGGATGCCGACCACTTCCGTTGTAGCACCTTCGCCGAGCTGCAGGAGCGGCTGGAGGGCATCGATGGCAGCGAGGGCCCCTCAGGAGCCCTGGGTGACCCCGGCGGAGCCCAGGCTGGCCCGGCCTGCGGGGGCAGGAAGCCCTCGCCGCCCGAGGCCGCCACCCCCAGGAAGGCCGTGGGCTCCCCACTGGCTGCCAGCACGCCTCGGGGCAGCCCCGCCCCAGACACCTGCCGGGGTGCCCTGGAGCCCTCCAAGGCCGGTGCCGACCAGACGGAGGGTGGCAGCACGCGGCCCGAGCTGCCCGGGCCAGACAAGGCTGCACCGGGAGGAGGCAGGCGGCCGCTGCCCAGCCCGGCGCCCCCGCCTCCTCGGCAGCTGGAAGCCAGCAGAGCGCCAGAGGACCCCGGGGAAGGGCACGCTGATGGAGTTGTACGGACGCCCCCCGTGGGCAGGAGTGGGCAGGCGGGCGGCCCCCGCCCCTCTGCACAAGGCCGGCGTCTGGAGCGGGGCCTGCTGACCACCACGGTGACGCTGCAGCAGCCTGTGGAGCTCAACGGCGAGGATGAGCTGGTGTTCACGGTGGTGGAGGAGCTGTCCCTGGGCGGGCTGGCCGGCTCCAGCCGCCCCACCAGCCTGGCCAGCTTCGGCAGCAACTGCTCTCTGCAGGCCCTGGCCTCGGGGTCGAGGCCGGTGAGCATCATCAGCAGCATCAACGACGAGTTCGATGCGTACACCACGCAGGCCCCTGGCGGGCCCTCAGAGGGAGCTGCCTGGGCTGGTAGCAGCCACGGCTCCTCCATCAGCTCCTGGCTCAGTGAGGTCAGCGTCTGCACGGACGACCGCCTCAGCCCCACGCCACAGCCCCCCTTCCGGGCCAGCCCTGACTCGCCAGCAGGGCCCGACCCCCTGGGCCCCCCGCTCCCGGGCGGCTCCCCGGATGAGGGCGGCTGTCGGTTCCCGGAGCACGGCGGACCGGACAGTCCTGGCCTGGCCCGGAGTCCTCGTCCTGGGGACGTGGCTGCTGCAGCCCCCGCCGCCCGACCTGGCAGGGAGTCCCCAGCCGCGTCCCCGTGGGGGGCAGCCCCAGCACAGACCATCCACTCCAGCCTCCCCCGGAAACCGAGGACTTCCTCAGCGGCCGGTGGTGCAGGCGGTGTTCGCCTGGCTGCGAGCCCTCCTGGCCCCGGGGGCCTATTCGAGGACCCCTGGCTGCTCCGGGCAGATGAACGTGGCCCACTCCCAGTGGCCTCTGCCAGCAGGGCTGCCAGCCCAGCGCCAGGGCTGGCTTGTGCCCGGAGGGTAGTGGACGGCTGTGAGGGGGCAGCCAGGGCGGCCCACAGGCCAGAGGCCGTGGCGCAGATCCCGCCACTGCGGAGGGGGGCCACCACGCTGGGTGTGACCACGCCCACTGCATCCTGCAGGGACGCCCTGGCCGCCGCGGCCGCCTGCTTGGGCAACGCGAAGCCTGCCCCCAGCAGCAAGAAGAGTGTGGCTCCCAAGGGAGGCCTCTTCCCGAGGTCCAGTGGCGCAGCCCCCCCGGCCCCTCCCGTGCGCAAGTCCAGCCTGGAACACAAGAGCAGCCCGGCCCTGGCCGCTCCCCAGGCCGGGGCCCTGACCCGGGCTGCGGCTGCTGCCCTCCTCCGAGGGGAGGAGGAGGCCAGGCCCGGTGGCCGGGCTGACCACCCCGTCCCCAGGGCCACGTCCAGCCTGAAGGCCCGGGCTGGCAGGGCGGAGGCGGCGTACCGCCCCGGCGCCCACGGCTCCCTGGAGCGGTGTGAAGGCCTGGCGCACGGCACTGGCAAGCCCAGGGAGGCTCCTGGGAGGCCGGCCCGGGCCGTGCCCAGGTTGGGTGTGCCGTCCACCAGCCCCATGCCTGGGCCCGCTCCTGCCTGGAGGGGCAGCCCGGCCAAGGGTGCGGGGGCCCCGAGGCCCCTGGCTGGCGGGGGCAAGGGCCGCAGCCTAGCAGCTGGGGGATCGAGGGCCCTGGGTCCTCCGGGGAAGCCACTGGCCGCGGCGGTGGGCAGGACCCCCGGCGGCCCCGTGACGGCGCCCAGGGCGGCCCCGCGGGCCGTGCCCGGCGTCGGGGCCAAGGCCAGCCGGGGCACCATCATGGGCACCAAGCAGGCGCTCCGGGCCGCCCACAGCCGCGTCAACGAGCTGGCAGGGGGCGGCGCGCCCGGCAGGGGCTGCCCCTCCCGGGGCTCGGCGGACTCGGACAGCGGCAGCGACAGCGGCGTGACCGTGGGGGAGGAGCTGCCGCCCGCCCCCTTGCTGCCCTCGCCCTACAGCAAGGTGACGGCCCCGCGGCGGCCCCACCGGGGCAGCAGCGGCCATGGCAGCGACAACAGCAGTGTGCTGAGCGGCGAGCTGCCGCCCGCCATGGGCCGCACGGCCCTGTTCTACCACAGCGGTGGCAGCAGCGGCTACGAGAGCGTGCTGCGCGACAGCGAGGCCACCGGCAGCGCCTCCTCGGCCCCCGACTCCATGAGCGACAGCGGGGCCGCCTCCCCGGGCGCCCGCTCCCGCAGCCTCAGGTCGCCCAAGAAGAGGGCCACAGGTGGGTCCCCGAGGCCGGGGCCGACCCGCCGCAGCGGGCTGGTGAGGGCCGGCGTGCGCGGGCCGCTCCGATGGGGCGCAGGGGGCCGGGGCAGGCCTCGGTCTGGGGGCCCCGGCCTGGCGCTGCCCCCGGCTCGGGCCCAGCTGCCTGGGAGCCCCCCAGCCAGTGTGGAGGGGAGCCGGTGGGCTGGGCCGGCTGCTTGCTCCGAGCGCGGCGGACAGAGTGGGCGGCAGCTGGGGTGGGGAGCGGGACGTGAGGGGGGGCGCCGCTTGGGCTCAGGACTCGGCCCCAGGGGCAGCGGGGGGCGGGGGCCTTGAGCAGGGGCCCAGTGTGCCTGGGGTGCTGAGGTGTTGGGTGTTGAGGGCTGCCTGGGGAGAGGCCGGCCAAGAGGCTGGGCCGTGTCGGGCGGTGGGAGCAGCTGTCCAGGGCAGAGCTGGCTCTTAGGGGCAGGGGGGTCCCGGACGGCCCCTGTGCCAGGCGCCGGGGCCTGGGCCCCAGCCCCCGCTCACCTAGCACCCCCACTCTGCTCCAGGTCTGCAGCGGAGACGGCTGATCCCCGCCCCCATGCCCGACGCTGCTGCCCTGGGCCGCAAACCCAGCCTCCCCGGGCAGTGGGTGGACCTGCCGCCGCCCCTGGCCGGCTCCCTGAAGGAGCCCTTCGAGATCAAGGTGTACGAGATCGATGACGTGGAGCGTTTGCAGCGACACCGCCCACCCCCAAGGGAGGACCCGGCTGAGGTCAGGGCCGGCGGGGGCTGGGGGTCAGAGGTCCCGGAGGGCAGGGTGGGCCCCTGGGGCTGTGGCCCAGCAGCCAGCTGACCTCCCCTCCTCCTCTTGCCCTCAGCCCTCCCAGGATGTGGAGAAGGTAGGAACCAGCCCTCCCCAGCCCTGAACCCGGAGTGGCCTCGATGCCCACTCCGGGCAGAGCACGTGGTCGGAGGGGTCCTGAGGTCACCACCGTTGTCTCGTGGAGCTGCACCTGATAGAGGGTTTCCCACCGCTGTGCCCCTTGGGCCCGGGTCCAGGTTCCAGGCAGGCACCGGCAGGCTGCTCTGAGAGCACCTGGTGTGAGCCCCACCCGTGGGGGGGCCCGGGTCTGACCCCCGCCCACCTTTGAGGCCCCACTGTACATTTGCCCGGGCCTGGAGGCTGGAGGACGTGGCCACGGCCAAGGCCCGGGTTGCTGGGAGAGCCTGGGAGAAGGTGGTCCTCTGTGCCTGAGGACCTGCCCGCCCCTTGCCCCCAGGGTCTGGTGTGCAGCAGTGCCAAGCTGCGGCTGGCCGAGCGCAGGCAGCAGCGGCTTCGGGAGGTGCAGGCCAAGCACGAGCACCTGTGCGGGGAGTTGGCGGAGACCCAGGGCCGGCTGATGGTGGAGCCTGGCCGCTGGCTGGAGCAGTGTGAGTCCCCCGCCCTGCCTCCGCTGGGGCGCAGTGAGGCTCCCCGTCCAGGGGAGGCAAGGCTTGCGGGACCCTAACCTCCGCCCTGCGCCCCCTGCCCTGGCTCGCCTCGCCTGCTCTGCACCCCCAAGCCGGCCACTTCCCTGGAGAGCGCCGGCCGCCCTCCTGCACCCTGGCCGGACGGGGACCCAGACGCTGGGAGGGGACAGAAGCGTTTCCTCGGCCCCTGACCCGCCGCCCACTGTCCCTCCACAGTCGAGGTGGACCCGGAGCTGGAGCCCGAGTCGCCTGAGTACTTGGCGGCTCTGGAGCGAGCCACGGCCGCCTTGGAGCAGTGCGTGAACCTGTGCAAGGCCCATGTCATGATGGTCACCTGCTTTGACATCAGTGTCGCTGTCCCCACCGCCACGCCGGCGCCACAGGAGGTGGACGTCTGAGGCTGGGCGCTGGGGCGGGGGGGGGGGGGGGTGGGGTGGGGTGAGGATGTGGCGGGGGCTGGGGGATGAGGATGCGGAGGGTCCGGTGTGGGACCGGCAAGGGGGGCTCCGAGGCGGCGAGGGTGAGGGAGGGGCTGGCCGGGCGGAGTGGACGGCCGGAGCGAGGGAGTGTGCCGGAGAGGACACGGTCACCACCCAGATAGCAATGCAAGTGCCTTTATACCTTGACTCGGACTTCTCTCTTTTTGCGTTTGGTGCTAAGGACTCAAGACACCAGCAGACGGTGTGCTCAGGCTGTGGCCTGGGGGCCGGCGGGGGCCGTCCAGGTGCCAGGTGCCGGCCCGGGCCTCTTCCCAGCCAAGCAGTTTCATGTAGCAGGACCGCTCTGGGCTCAGCCGGCCCGTGGGTCAGGATGCAGGATTATTTTTCCTTTACAGCTGTTTTCTCTTGGCAGAGCCGGTCCCGGTGGTCCCCAGACCCCGGTCTGCGCATCGTCCTTGCAGCAGATCGCGCCAGGGCGGGGTTGCAGGGGGTCCTCCGGGCAGGGAGGGCCAACCTTCCCTCCCCCCCGGGACCTGCTCTGTCCTGAGGACACAGGGAGGGCAGTGCCCACAAGGCGCCTTCTTCTACGGCAGGAATTTTTACCAAAACCACAAGCAAAAAACAAAACCAACACACACACAAAATGGGGCGGGGGTAAGGGTTTTGTAAAGGTTCTGTTAGGTTCATATTTTTGTATCATTTTGCCTATAAATGCAGTATTTGCAGTGGGAATTTGGAGACAAATGATCTATGTTTTTATGGCTTTCTATGGACGGTATCCCTCAGGCCGGGCTCTTTCCGGGGGGCGCCCTGGGCAGGGCGGGGGTCCTCGGGCGGCACTTCTTGCCAAATGCAGACTGGGGGCGAGCCTGCCGACGCATGTGTGTTCCCGTCACAATGGGCTCTGCTTTCCGGCCCTTGTGCATTTTCTAGGGGTGTCCAGACCTTTGTACAGATGTGTAGGTAACATCTTGCTACAGCTTTTATTTGTGAATAAAAAACACATCAGTTGTTAAAATGGCTCCTGAGCTCACTGGGCGCGCTGCCCTCCGAGGGTCCTGGGGCGAGGGGGCCTCAGGGCATTGGAGGGACACGTCTTCAGGACAGCAGGAGACTTGCCTTCTGCCCACTGGCCCTCCAGCAGCCTCTGCGGGGACCAGCCTTGCAGGCGAGCGGCGACAGAACAGTGGTGGACAGATGGCGGGAGGGCTGGGATTCAAACCCCATTCCCTCTCTGACCCCCTTCCTGAGCTCTTGGGGTCCCCAGGCTGAGGCAGGGATCCCGGGGTCCGGGCCGGGCTGGCGGGGAAACAGTATTCTCTGGTGGGCTCCAGGGCCCTTCCCAGGGGTGGTGTTAGCTGGGGAAATTGAGGCAGGTGCTGGAGCGGCCCCCGGGAGAGCCTCATCTCCTTCCTTTGGCCCTGCCAGTCTTTCCAGGAGACAGGTGAGTAGACATGCTGGACGCCTCAGGCTCAGGACCCCCGGAGTCGGCAGGAGCCCCCACTGGGCACACTCCCCACCCCACACCTCTCTGCGGGCCTCAGGCTGCTCCACCCGAAGCTCAAACTGTGGTCCTGAGCAACCCCGGCTGCTGCCCCCACCCCACCTCCGTGCCCCCCCACACTCTGGTGCAGGCGCGGCCCCTCCCAGCTGGTGGGGCCCTTCCTAGTGAGGTCCAGGACGCCCCCTCCAGCATGGGGGCTGCTCCATCCTGCATATCACACCTTGTGTGGTCTCTGCCTATACGGCCGGCCTCCATGGGGCCTCGAAAGGGTGGGGTGCGATCTGAGTCATTGCTGCACCCCCACGTCGGGCGCAGGGCTGGGCCTCCGTGGGGCCTCGGGGGATACTTGCTGGAGGAAAGAGTGAATGAATGAGCAAGTAAGTGAAGTTTCTCTTCAAGGGGGAGGTTAGCTTGGGGCAGAGGCAGGTCCGAGACCCCCAGCCTCTGACAGTTTCCCAAGTGCCCCCTTGGATCCTCTGGTCTGTCATCCTCCATACCAAGCCCCCTGCCCCAGACTGCCTTCCTGCTCCTGCTGCCCATGACACCTGGCCCCCGCCCCTGGGATCGGGGTCCCATGTCAGCGGGGGCATTGGGGGCCCAGACCACCCCAGGCTCTCCCTTTCTCTTGTGAGGCCAGGTTTGGTCCCCAGAGGGAGCCCAGCCCTATACTGCCACCACGGAGCCTGCTTCTCTGCCACTGAATCTGGGAGGTTCTGAGGGGTCCAGGCGGGTGTGGTGGGACTCTGCATGGGATGGGGAGATAGAGCCTTTTGGGACCTGATATCCAAGGACAGGGGCTGAGAAGCCCACCTGGTCCGAGGATCCCGTGGGCCTGGTCCAGCTGGCTGTGACCCAGGGTCCGACCTTGCTTTGCAGAGGTGCTGGCCCGGCCTGGAGACCCCCTCCATCCTGAGGGACCATGGCGGTGCTGGGGTCGGGGAGGTCACCTAGGAAGCTGGGGGAGGCCTGCCTGTGAGTCCAGGTCACGGTGCCTGGACCATCTTGCCAGGGCTGTTGTGGGGGATGGGTGGCCCTTGGGGTGCCGATTGGGTCCCTTGTTCCTGCAGAGAACACCCCTTGCTCCTTCTCCCACTCCTCAATCCCTGGAGGGGCCCTTTCTGCCCTTGACCTTTTCTGACTCCCCACCCCAGCCCCTGTCCTGGCTGGGGGTCTCTGTGGAGCAGGCCCAGGCTGGGGATGGCTGACCTTGGGGTCCAGCCGGTGGAGCCTACTTCCCACAGTCCAGGGGAAGCTCTGGGAGGGCGGTGCCTGCTCTTCTGTCCTGGGGGCAGTCTGGGAGCCTGGGGTGCCTTTCATCTGGGACATCAAAGCCCTCAGCCCTGTCATTACAGGCTGGGAACCCAGCTGGGGAGTGCCCATTTTATGGATGGGAAAGCGCCGTTGCCCGGGACCCAGCTCTTTGACCAAAGCCAAGTCAGCCCGTGTCAGGGCTCCAGTCGGGGGTCTGTGGGCATCCTGCTTCTGGAGCAACGGAACCCCAGCGTGGCCTCCGGCTCCCACTCCTGTGTTCTTTCTTCTTGGGGGTGGTGCAGAATTCTCAGGGTTGGGGAGAGAGGGTTTTCTGTGGGGCCAGGGTCAGCCAACCCTGGAGATGAGCGTGCTGGCCAGGGGAGGCCGAGGCACCCGCCTGGGCCATCTGGAGACAAGGACAGGAGTGGCCCAGGCGGCATCTCTCACGGCCTCCAAGGCCGGCCTGGCGCCCGGCCAGCCTGCTCCCCTGGGTGAGGTGCCTGCCTGACTCACTCTGCGAGTCCAGGCCTGCTCTGCCCGCCCTGCCCACCCCAGCCCTGGGCACCGGGAGGCCACCTAGGAAGGCGGGGCCAGGCAGAGGTCAGGCGGGGCTGGATGACTGGGGCAGGGGGCTCAGGGACCAGGGGTGGCTGGGAGCAGGCCAGAGCCAAGTGGGGGGCAGGCGGCTGGTGCAGGAGTTGGGCACCTGGCCTGCAGCCCCCAGGCAGTGCCTCTCCCAGGGTCCAGAGCCTGCCCCCTTCTTCCTGGGCCTTACTCTGGGCAAAGGGGCATGATGACCTCCCACCCGAGGGTTTCAGGAGCCAGGGGACCAGCCTGGAGCTTCAAGAGTGAGTGTTTAGCTCTCCTCTTCTCATGCCCAGCACACAATGGCCGTGGGGAGAGTGAGGTTGGCAGGACAGTGGGAGGGATGGTGGCAGGGTGGGGTCATCACCGTGGCAGCAGGGATCCTGGGGATGGTGGTGGCAGGGATGGGTGAGCCTGGTACCTTTTGGAGCTCGGAGTAGCATGCTTTCTGTCTGCCTTGGGCCCTTCTGTGCCCGTGGGGCCATCTGTCTCCTGGCCCATGGCCCCCGTGAGGACAGCTGTGGGGTCCCATCCCCTCCTGACCTACGACCCCCGGGGAAATGGGGGTGAGGTCACACTAGCAGCCTCCGGGGGCTCCCACTGGGCCCCAGCCCTGCAGCCCGGCGGGGGTGGCCTGAGGTGAGGGTTCCTAAATCAATAGGGTCACCACCCAGTGACCGGCCTATGCAGCTGCCCATCAGGGCACTGGGCACTTTGCTGAGGTCTGGGGCAGAGCCGCCGCCGAGGGCAGGGGCGCCTCAGTGTCCTCAGACTTGGAGAGTGTGTTCACGGCGGGCATCTCTCCACCCCGGGTCTCCCCCAGGGCTAACCCCTGCCCCCCTCCAGCTGCAGGGGCTGTCTGGGGGGTGCGCCGTCCCAGGGGAGTCTGAGCATTCCCCACCCCCGCTGCATGGGGCCTGCCTGTGGCCCTGGGTCAGGGGAGAGCTGGTCTCAGGGCTGTAGACCCCCTGCCAGCTCCACTCTGGGGACAGGAGCTGGGGGGACCCAGCAGCCCCTGCCCCTCCCAACAGGGTGCCCGAGGGTCCTGGGGGCTGGGGCTTGGCCCTGGAGTCTGCAGCAAACAGGAAGCGCGGAGGGTGACTTCTCCCTCCTGATAGTGTGTTTACCGAGGCAGGATCCAGGCCCCATTTCCACACAGGAAGCCTGGGAGGCTGGGAGGGGGCCGGGAAGGAATTCCCTGGGCCAGCCAAGAAGCTGGCTTCCTGTGGGCTAGGTCTGCAGTGCGTGCACGTGTGTGTGTGTGTGTGTGTGTGTGTGCATGTACGTGTGTGCGTGGGGGGCCGCCAAGAACCCCGAGAGAAGCCTCCCCACCCACAACCCAGGGCTGGGGGCCCTGAAGCCCTGTGACCCCACTCCGTGTTGTGACTGGGGACACTGAGGCCCCATGAGACCCAGGACAGGGCCGAGGGGTATGGCGCCTTCCCCTCCTGAGTCTAGCGTGGCCGGGGGGCTGGTGCGAGCGCAGGGACATTTGAGGTCTCAGGGGAAGGCCTTCTGGGGGGGGTGGGAGCAGAGGGTACGGCCCCACCGTGGGTCTGCACCGGGAGCAGGTTCTGTGGGCCCTCCCTCCCTGCCCACGGTTCTGCCCCACGGTCGCCAGGCTCCAGGCCCAGCCGTAGCCTGGGGCACCAATGCCCTTGTGACCTGGTCACCCCATCCCAGATTAAAAACCACACATGCCCCTCAGCTTTCTAAATGAATGACCTTTTTAGCTGGGTCCTGGAAGCCTTTCATGGATGTGCCCCTGCCTCCCTCCTCCCCACTCCTCCCCCTCCTCCCTCCCCTCCCTCTTCTCCTCGCCCTTCCCCTTCCTCCTCCCTTCCCCTCAACCCTCCTCTCCCCTCCCCCACTCCCTTCCCCTTCTCTCCGCTTCCCTCTCCCTCCCCTCTCTCCTCCCCCTCCTCTGCCCTCCCTGCTCTCTCCTTCTCCACCTTGTGAAATAGGCCCCCAGAGACAAGTACGGAACTGCAAACGCACCCGCCACCCAGCCCCGTCAAACCTTAGCCTCTTGCTTGTGTTCATTTTAGAATCACCTTTCACAGTAAATGTAGTCCTGGATTCACAGAAGAGTTCGGAGGGCCGTTCAGAGCCCCGCACCCACGCTCAGTGTCCCTGATGCTGACATCTCGCAGTGCGGTAGGGCCGGCAGCTAGAGCCAATGCTTACGCAGGTTTCGCCTCCTGCGCCTCTGGTCCAGGGTCCCCGAGCAGCGCGCTGCGGGGGCACCTCCCTAGGTTATTTGGAACCCCCACAAGAGGCCGGCTCTTCTCTCTTCATTCGCCCCTCGCTGCCGTCCCCGAGTGAGGATGCTGATTGCATACTTTGGGCTAAAATCCCATACCACTTAATGCTGTTACAGAGTGGTTGCGGCTCGGGCCGCCGGGAGCCCTTGCTGCTGCCGGGGGCCGTATTTGAGGTCCTTGAGGATTTTGCAAGGACGACTGTGCCTTCCAGTGTGGCACGGTGTGGAGTGGGGGTCCTGCCCCCAGCCTGCGGCGCACAGGGTCCCTGCCCGGCCTGGCCTCCCTACTGACCCCTCACTGTTGCCACCTGGCTTCGGAGCCTGTAGGCCCTGGTCCTCTGACGTGACCGCTGTGCGGCCCCGGGCGGCGGGGGCTGTGGTCTCTGCGCGTCCAGGTGGGGGGAGCACAGCCGGCCTGGGCCCTCCCCCGGGGCTCCCTGACTGCCGCAGGGAGGCAGCCCCGGGGCTGTGAGCAGGAACCCGCTCCTCACCTCTGGGCAGCCCCGGAGACCTGGGAGTCTGGAGCGGGCGATGGGGCCCCTGGGGGCTGCCCGAGGCCAGGTGGGCCCTTCCATGGTCACGGCTGGGTGGCCAGGCTCGGGCCTCACAGCGAACCAGGGTCTGCCCGGGAGGAAGGGGTGTGTGGGAGGCGGCCTGCTGTCTGGTTGGAGCAGGGTTGCGTAGGTGCGGGGCTGTGGCCACAGTGCCCAGCGTACCTGCCGGCCCAGGTGGGTCCTGGGGCTGGAGAGCAGGCAGTGACGTCTCTGAGAACCTGTAGGGCGGCTCCGGGTGAGGTCACCCCATACCTGCCTTCACACTGTCATCACTTGGGAAGTATGAGGTCAGCTGGGACATGCCCCCCGCCCCAGGGCAGCCAGGCCCCCTATTTCATCAGCGGGTCTGCTCTGCACCCCCCGGCCCCCGCCCAGTCTCCAGGCACGGCTGTTCTGGGCACCATGGTTTAGGTGAATAAATGGCTTCACCTGTCCCCTGAAGAAGACACGTGGGCCCCACAGAGAGAAAGCTCCCAAGCTGGGGGCCTTAGAAGGGAGCCCCACATAGCTGGGCGGCGGGGGCCAGGGTCTCTGGGGTGAGTTTGTTACAGGCTGGACCCCTGGGGGCGGGAGGTCCTGGGCAGATCCACCCCTCCCGTGCCTTGATTTCCCCTCCTGCAGAAGGAGGTGCTGCCTGACAGCGTCTGAGTCAGCCCTAGACAGTGAACGCAGGTCTCCACGGTTTGGAATAAATCTCTCCTGTTTCTCCAGCAGCAGAGACATCGGGCCGTATTTCTTGTCGCCCTCGGTGGCAGCCGGGGACGCTCATCTGCCTGGCAGAGTGGTGATGTTCTAAATCCAGCGCCCAGCCCTGATTTGTGGGCCTGTCTGTGCTGGTGTGGGGTACGCCGGCGTCTTTATGAGACATGAGGACGAGCCTCGGCTGAGAACCCAGGCCGGGGGGGCGGGGGGCGGTCTGCTGCCTGAGCTGCCCCCCCCTTCCGGCCTCCGTGCACACCCGTGTCCCCTGAGGGAGCTAGCGCCCTTGCCTCCCACAACGGCTTCTGACCTCGGGTTTCTGGAGCCTTCTGGGGGTTTCCAGGGCTTTCTGGAGGCTGAGCAGGACTGGCTTTTTCAGAGACGTGGTGTCCACATTTCATATGTCTTAAGCCAGTGCCCTCAAGCCCCCCTGGCAACCCCACGGGTCCACTCAGAGGGGCACTCCCGGCAGCAAAAGCCCCAGGATTTCCCAAGGATGAATGTTCCGGGCTCTGTGATGTGCTGGGGGTGCTGGGGGATGCCGGGGTCTCCCCTCCTCGGGCCCTTTGGGCCTGGAACCCCTAGCCTGAGGGAGGCCCCCAAACTGCACATCCTGGTCCCCAGGCTCTGGGGGGGCCTCAGAGCAGCAAAACAGAAGGTTCTGAGCTCGGCGGCCTGAGTTCATTATTCCCTTAGAAACACCTCAGTGGCCCTGGGGGACACCCCTGGAGACCCCCAGTTAGCCCTAGCCAGGGGGGTGGCTGGGGGCCTGGGTGGGAAACACACAGGGCTTCCTGGGGACAGTCCTGGGACAGACAGCTTGGGCTGGAGCCTGGCATGCTTTGAGCCCTCCAGGGTTGGGGGAGGGTGGCAGAGGGGGTGGCAGGACCCAGGGGACCAGACAGAGGCAGGGGGTCAGGGCGAGGACGGGGCTGGCTGGCTAACTGGGGGGCTTGTGTTTACTCATTTCCTGTCATGCTGATCTGTGGGGAGATTGAGTCCCGGGGGTGGGGGGTATGTGTGTCGGGCCATGCAATTTGTTAATAAGCCGCAGAGGAAAACAGATCTCGGCGGGAAGCACGCCTCCCCCAGAAGGCCAGATTTACGGATCGGTGTGCATTCATGCACACGCACAAGCAGACACATGCGCACACATGTGTGCGGGACTTGCAGCCCCCCATGCTTCGTGCTTGTCATGTCGAAGTTCTTGGACTCCTGGCACGGGGCGGGCGGGGTCCCTTTCCCCAGCCCTCCACCCCCAGTTCTTTCCGGCAAGTCTGCGGGGAGGACCCTGGTGTTGGTTCCCACAAATTTGGGCTCCCAGCGCAAACCTGCTCCCGGAGCCCTGGGGGTGCCCTGGTGGGACGGCTCCCTGCTGCCCAGAGGGGATGCGGAGCCCAGAGCCCTGGGCCTGGCCTCTTTCCCCACCTCCCCTGGTCCTGGTGGGATGGCCGGCCCTGGGCCCAGTGACAGACGCGGTGAGTTTCTGAGCAGAGGATGGGTGGGGTGGGCGTCCCAAACTCGGCACCTCCGGACACCCAGGGCGGTCTGCATGGCAAGTCCAGATTCCTGACCAACTCGGCAGCAGGAGGCCCCTGAGCTGCAGGCAGTGGGAGGCAGGTGGGGGGCAGGGCCCGGTGCCCTTGGCTGCTGCTTCAGGGGAAACACTTTTCTGCTAGGGAGGCCCCTTCACCAGCCTCCCTGCTGTGTTGCCGAGTGTGGGGGGGTCCTCAAGTGTCACTGAAGAGTCTGCTGATCGGCCGCTCAGGCTGATGGCATCCGAGCCGGTCCTACTACCAGCCCGAGGAGCCCGCCTTCCCTCTACGGTGGGGGTGGGCACAGTCCCTTGGCAGGAGGGGGTTCTAGGCTCCTGGCAGCCAGAGTGAGGTGAGCCCTCCTTTCCAAGAGGCTCCCCGGAGTGGGGGGCCCAGGCCTGGGCGGGGAGCGGGGGTAGGGCGGCTGCAGGAGGTGGGCGTGGGAGGTGGCACGTGGGCGCTGGACCAACCAGGGTGAGGGCAGCCAGCTGGCAGGCTGGGTGGATGCTGGTTTGGGGGCACTCGGCTTTTAAAACATGATTCTTTCCACATTCTTTCTCCCGGTTTCTTTGTTTCTCCAGAAATGATCCTCTCCAGAGCCCCCGTGGCTCTCCAGGCAGAGAGGTGCCTGGCTCTGGAGCTGGCGGGGTGTGGCTGGTCTGGGGGGTCGGGCCGTCCCAGCGCTCTGGCTGACAGCACCCTCTCTCCACTCCCCCCCCGTCCCCCCCGGTCAGGCCTCAGCTGGGCGATGCTGGATCTGCCTTCTTTCAGGCCTGAGCTTGCTTTGGAGAAGCCAAAGCCCTTCTCGGCTGAGGCCCTTAGCTCCCTCCTTCATCCTGCAGGCCCGCTGTGCGCTGGGCCCTGGGAGCCACAGCAGGGTAGCCGGCGGGGGGCGGGCAGGACGGGAGCTGAGTGGGTGCCCAAGCAGGTGCGCCCGAGATGCTCTGGGAGCAGCCAGCCTGGGAGGAGGCCCTTCCCGGGAGCCTCCTGGTCAGGCGCCTGAAGTGACGCTTTGTGGCGGCTGTCCCCCCCACCCCATTCCTGCTCTTTTCATGGAGACTGCAGGGCTGGGGTGCCAAGGTCAGTTCCGAACCACAGCGTCTGCATAGCCTCCTTCGGCAAGGAGGGGGAAACTGAGGCACAGGATGACGGGGCACTGCTGAGGCCTCCTGGGTAGTCAGAGGGGTCAGGACTGGACCCCAGCGTCCCCAGGTCTCCATCACCACTTTTCCTGTCTGGTGTCCCTTACCTGTGTCTGCTTCCTCTGTCTCTCTTTGTCCCTCACTGACCGGCACTGTCCCCAGCCCGTTTGGAACACCTCACCAGCCTTGGTCACCTGCCCCAGTGCCTGGTCATGGGCGAGGACTAGGGACATCCGTGAGCCTGGTTTCCAGACCTGGGCCCAGCATTTTGATCACAAGGTGGCCTCTCCCCAGGGTGGGGCAGGAGACGGGGCGGGGGCAGTGGGGGGCAGCTCTGACTCAGGCTGCCGATGTCCCCACCTCTCTCAGAACCAGCCTCCTTCTGCCATAGCTGTCTGGGGGGCTCTGGCCTCCCCCACCTTCTGGACCCTCATCAGAGCCCCTCCTGAACTGGGGCTCGGGCAGCAGGGGAGGGTCTCCTGCCCTCAGACTAGCAGGAGGGGGGGTGTCCCCCTCTGTGTCCCCCACCTGAGTGCTGGGGTCAGGACCAGCTGCTCAGCAGGAGGAGGGCGATAGGTGAGGTCCGAGTGAGGCCTGAGGGAGCTGTTCCTTTGGGTGGTGATGGAAGCTTCTAGAAGCTTTTCATCTGCTCTAGGCCTTCACCCCAAGCTCTGTTCAAGCCTTCAGCTCCTGTCTCAGCTATTCCTCTGGGGGCCCTGGGGGCCTGACTCTGACTTGCATTTGTGACACCGTCCTGTATGTGGGGGTCTGTGCCTGTGAAGGTCTGGGAGCCTGAGGCAAGGAGGATGTACGTGTCTCAGGGTCTGTGATCCGAGGCAGGAGGGTTTAGGGAGCCGAGAGTCTGGGGTTCTGAGGGTCTAGCTCAGGGCCTTGGGAACCTGGAGTTCAGTACAAGTATTTTCTTTTAGAAGCTCCCACAGGCCACGATTGTCCACGAGCTGGCACCAGCCAGGGCACGCAAAGGGGCAGGTGGGCCTCGAGTGGCCCATGGCCTCATCTAGAGACCTGGGCAGCCTTGCCCAGACCCTCGACAGCCTCCCCAAAGGCGGTGGGCCAGAGACCCCGTGGAGGCAGCAGGAGTGAGCCTCAGGGAAGGGGGAGGCGAGGGAGGGGCAGGGAAGCTTCTAGGGGTGGGATGCAGGATGCAGGGGAGGGGGCAGGGCTGAGACCGGCACAATCCCGGGTGCCCACTTGTGTTCATGCTCAGCTGTGGCCACCTTGCAATTCTTGATTCCTGGCCCTGGGGGAGTCGGGCCCCACCTGCTCCCTTCTAGGAGCTGGCTGCCCTGGGAGTTGGGCAGTGAACCCCAGTCCCTCCCTTCTGCCTCTTCTCCCCGTCCCCCACCATTGAGCCAGATCCAGAGATCACAGATCAGATGCTGGGGACTTCTGGTGGGGGCGGGGGGACGGGCTCCGGTTGCGGTGGCGTCATCAAAAGCTGCCGTGTGACCTAAGCTATCTCCTAGATGTCTCTGGTCATCACTGTCCTCCGCGGTAAAATGAGGACACTGACCCTTGATGTTTCTGCTTTGGAGCTGGCTCAGATCTGTGACCTTAGCCCTCCAGGCCTCAGTTTTCCCCTCAGGGGCCTGGGGGCCCCTAGACAGTGGGGGACCCCAAATTGAGAGAGCAGAAGAGGGCCTGTGGGTGGAAGAGGCCCCGCAGGTGAGGGGCCGAGATGGGGAGAGGCAGGTGGGACTCTCGACCCTGGAGGAGGGGCCCTGGGCCAAGGCTTCCCCACACCTCCTTCTGGGGGAGTGTCTGTGGGATTCTGAGAGTTGGTCCCCCAGCGGGGCTGCCACGGGAAGGCCAAGGGCCGTTCGCAAATCTGCACGGCTGCCGACTTAGCCACTGACGCAGAGTGAGACGGCTGTTAGTGCTGACCTCCTGGGCCGGACATGCCTGTCACCGAGCTGGAGCGGCAGGGGGGGGCCCTGTCCGGGGACTGCCTGCCTGACCCCTCTGCCCAGGGCCCTCTGGGCCCTGTCTCCACGCACGGGGGCTCTGAGACTCGTCCAGGGTCACGGGGGTCCGTGGTCGGTGACTGGTCCCAGTGCCTCGCCCAGCTAGACTGTCAGGGTACAAAATCCTACCGGCTGTGTGACCTCAGGCATGTTGCTGAACTTCTCTGGGCCTCTCTTTGCTACTCTGGAGAACGGGGACACAGTCTCACCACCCCACAGGGCTCCGGAAAGAACCTAGCCTGGTGAAGGGCGTGGGTCTGTGTGTCCGTGTGTCTGCGTGCGCGCACATGGGCAGTGGATGTTGGCCCCAGTGTGCAAGCAGCTTGGAATCTGGGCTGGGGTCCCCCTGCGGCACCCTTCTGGGGTGACCGTGGATGATGGTAAGGCCCCGGGGATCAGGCTTCTGCCCCTGGGGTGTACAGGTGGAGAGATGCAGGCCCCTAGGAGGGGATGGCAGGAGTGCTCCCTCCTGCTTGTCCTGCTTGGCTCGGGCTCTGTCCTGCTCCCCTGAGACCTGTCAGTCCCGAGGGAATTAGCCCGGGAGGCTGGTTTCCTGTCTCCTCCATGATCCTTGGGGCCCTGTGTCCCCAGAGCAGCTCGGCATCTGGAGCTGGGCCAGCCAGAGGACTGTGGCCGGGGGCACGCGGCTGCAGGAAGGGGTGTGGGATGGGGGCAGCAAGCAGGAGCAGGGGAGTGGGGCCGCAAGCTGGGGCTGGCCACCGGTGGTGGGTCGGGGAGGCTGAGGGGGAGCAGGAGGACTGAGGCAGGGGGAGAGGGAAGGGGCTGGGATTTCGGGGGTGGGATCACCCCATGGGAGTGTGTAGGGGGTGGGCCCACCGTGATGGGTGAGAAGTAGGGAAGTGGAGGTGGGGACACAGTCCTGCCCCTGTATGTCCCCAGCTCCCTCCTCCAGGAAGGCCCCTGGGCCTGGCCTAGCCCTCTCCCCCTGCCTTCCTGCCTGAGCCTTGGGGCTGCCCTCGTCCTGCCCTCGAGGGTCTCATCTAGAGCCAGGGGCAAGGGCAAGGGCAGGGGCGGGGCCTGGGATGCGGCTCACCGTCCAGGCCCGCACTCTCAGTCAGGCGAGGAGGGCCCCCCAGGCTCGCGGGCTCAGAGACAGCCGCTCAGGCAGGCGGAGTCACACCTGTGGGCGCCAATATATGGGCTGTGAATGCTGGTGCTGGAGCAGGGTGATTAGACTTGCAGATGGTCCCACCGCCCCGGAACGGGGGCCCGGGTGAGACCCCAGCCCTGTTTACGGGGCTGGCATCCCAGTGCAGGCTGGGAGCCCAGGGCTGGGTGGAGACACCCTGCACAGGCCCACCAGCAGCCCCCCAGGTCACTGACAGGCCTGGTCTCAGCTGCAGGGGAAGGGGCTGCTCCCCCTGGCATCTGGGACACCCCATCCCTTGCCTCCCTCCCCCCTGGATGCTCCTCAGCTCCCGGGGGTGTCCCTGCTCTGTCCCTTTGGCGGGCCTCCTCTGGCGGGCTGCACTCTTCCCGGGGACCACCTCACCCCTGTAAGGTGTGGCTTCTCTCCTCCTCTAGACACTGGGGTCCGCAAACCTCAGATCTGTGGGTTTGCTGCCCCCCCACCCCCTGCATCTGCCCTGTGCCCTTCTGACTCCCTCACATCTGCAGGATTCAAGTCTGCACTCCCTCAAATCCACCCTGTGTGCCCCCAAATTCCTCCCCCTTCCCCCGCTGGGTGTGACCAGGGCTCCTGATGCCTCCAAGCCCATCCGCACAACCACACTCAGGCGCCCTGTCCTGGCAGAGGGAGGAACAGAAGGGGTGTCTCCCCCACACTCAGGCCAGAAGGCCCTCCCTGCTCACGACTCGGCATTTCACTCAACAAGACAATGGACAGGGGCGCCTGGGGGGCTCAGTCGGTGGGGTGTCTGCCTTCAGCTCAGCTCATGATCCCAGGGTCCTGGGATCGAGTCCCACGTGAGGGTCCCCGCTCAGTGGGGAGTCTGCTTCTCCCTCTCCCTCTGTCGCTCCCCCTGCTTGTTTTCTCTTTCTCTCTCCCTCTCTCTCTCAAATAAATAAATGAAATCTTTAAAAAAAACCCCAAAAAACAAGACAAAGAACATTTATTTCCTGTGAAATCCGGTCCGCTTCTTTTAGTCTGTTTTTGGTCATTGCTGTCTGTTTGCTGCGTTGCTTCCCGACGAGGACTGGCTGCATAATCCTGGGTGCGTTTTGTGGCCTGTCGGACGCATTCCTCATGGATGTACCTGAGCGCCCTCTGCTCTTTCAAAGAAATGTAGGATTGAGTAGGATTCTCTGTTGCTCAGCTCAGGCCCGGAGCACTGAAGGACAAGTGGAGGTTGGGGGCGGCGGGGGCAGATGTCAGAGACCCAGCCTCTGTCCCACAAACCCGATGAGCTTGGGAATGAGGCGGTGCTGTCCGGGGGCAGGCTGCCGTCTCACTGCTGGGTCCCCACAGCAGGACCTACGATCCAGCCGGTGACCTACAGTCTGGCAGGTGATGGAGGCCAGGAGAGATGGCAGAGAAAGTGTGTGGGGGGCTCCGAGGAAGGGAGGGCCTTCCACCCGGGGGCAGGGGTGCTGAGGGAAGGCTTCCTGGAGGAGAGGGACTCACTGGGACCCTGGGAGGCAGATAGGAGCAGACAGGCAGAAGAGACAGCCAGGAACCGAAGGATGGAGAGGTCATTGCAGGCGGGCAGTTTAGCGGCTCTGCTGCCCTGCCTGGGTGGTGGGGGGCGCGGGGGGAGGCCCAAGCAGGGGTGGCCAGGCGGGCGTGCTGCCGAGGGGGGCCGAGGGAGGACATGCTGCCCGTCTCCCTCCTCCTTCATGGATGGGGATGGAGAGCATGCCCTTAGCAAGCACCAGGACCCCATCGCCTCCTCGGGCGGGCTTGCCCCGTGGCTCCGGCTCTCTCCGTCCGCGGGGCACAGGGGCCAGCACGGAGCTCGTGTTCAGCGTGCTGCACCCCGGGGCACGGCCTCGCCCACAGCCATTCGGGCTCGGGAGCCTGGCGAGGCCCAGGACTGCGGGATTGGCAGCACACGGACTTTGTTCCTTGGCTGGTGCCGGTTTCGTTCCTCCTTCATTCCTGTGGGAGAGCGGGGCGGAGGTGGGGACCGTGCCGGGAGCTGGAATGAGCGGCTACATTTGCAGGGACCTCGTGAGCCGGTTGTTGGGCAGAGCTGTCGGTAAGTAGAACGAAATCATGCTCCTGCCCTCGTGACGGCATGAAACACTCACCGGGGCCCGCCCAGCGCAGTCCTAGCCCCGAGCCCAAAGGGGTTCCGTCGAAAGAGTAACGTTTGCACGAGGGCGGCAGAGAGCAGGGAGAGGCCGTCAGTGGTGTGGGGCGCCAGGCTTCCTTTGTTGGCTCCCGAGACGCCGCGCGGGAACCGAGGCTGGCTGGAAGTCACCGTGGGGCACCGCGCATTGCCTTGTTCCCTGTAAATTGTGCGAACACGTTCCCTAGAGCAGTGACATTTATAATACACGCAGCACCTGCGTATCTGTCACGGTTTCTCGGGGCCCCTTGTTGGCCATTGAGCAGCGCACCCACGGGGCGGGCCGGAGCACGGTGCTTCTTAGCGCCAGAGAGAGCATATTCGGAGGCATCCGGGTGGGGAAGGAGATGATGAGGACGGGATGTGTGGTGGTCGTCCGGGACACAGCTTGCCAAGGAGAGGGGCCAAGGCATGGAGGGGCAGAGGCGGCCTTCATGATGGCTGGGTGGGGAAGGGAGGGTGAGGAGGCAGCCGATCCCCTCCCCGCCCCAGCTCTGGTTAGAAGGGGTCAGCAGTGGTGGGGCTCCGATCTAGCGGCTTGCATTTCTTTTGTGGAACGGAGGGTGGCTCACTCCCAGGGCGTGTTCCATCTGATTTGTGACAGGTGGGAGTGGCCAGTGCCCCCTCTATTAGTGCCCGCCCCCAGAGAGGCTGCCTGCCCTCCCTCAGCCCGCCTTTGCCTGTCCCCGCACTGACAGGTGCCCCCGTGGAGCACCCTGATGTGAGTGGGACGTCTGATGTGAGCGTCCAGCCATGAGGGAACATCAGTGTGCTTGTCAGTCAGGGTGGGGGAAGTTGGCAGCACTCTCCATGGGGCAGCCTACTGATGGCTCCAGGGATCGGACGGGCCTTGTTTGCCTGGAGCAGGGGACCCACGGGACGAGGAGGGGGGACAAGGGGTCACTGCCTCCAGCTGACCCCGGGAGCTTTGTGGCACCCGCAGAGACCTGGGCCACAGGAGTGCTGGCAAATAGAGAGGCAGGACCTCGGTGTGAAGCAAGTGCAAGGTGTGTGTTTGGACCCATCGTCTCACTGGATGAAGTGGGACCTGGGGTGCTGGCCCTGAGGTCTGTTCCAGATTTGCTGTCCATGATGCTGGGAGAAATGTCAAGCTCAGAGCCTCAGCCTCCTTGTGGCATTTCAATATGGAGAGAGAGAGTGAAATTGCTGTTCCAATGACCTACTGTCAGTGTCCACTCATTCATCCGTTCGGTAAATCTCTATGAATACCAGGAACTGGCCCAGGTATGGTCCTTACCCTCCTGGGACCACCTACTCCCCATATGCCCACCTGCCCATCTACCCAGCTGTGCTCCCTTTCTCTCATTCTGTTCACCACTGTTTATGCCAGCTGGTCTCTCTACTGTCTCTTAGGTCCTTTTTTTTTATTAAAGATTTTATTTATTTATTCATTAGAGAGAGAGAGCGAGAGAGAGAGACAGGCAGAGGGAGGAGCAAGCTCCCCAAGGAGCAGGGAGCCCGAGGCGGGGCTCGATCCCAGGACCCCGGGGTCATGACCCGAGCCGAAGGCAGACGCTTAGCGACTGAGCCACCCAGGCGCCCCGTCTCTTAGGTCCTTAACACCTGGCTATGTGTCCAGCTATCTACTGTCTATTTGTCATATCCCCATCTATCTATTTAACTATCTGCTCGTCCATCCATCCATCCATTCACTCACCCATTCATCCACTCATCTATCATCTATCTATTATTTATCTATCATCTATCTATATCTACCTATCTATCTGTCTATCTATCTATCATCATCTATCATCTATATCTATCCATCCATCCACTCACCCATCCATCTGTCCACTCATCTAACCATCCACCCATCCACTCATCCATCCATCCATCTATCCATCCACTCACCCACTTATCCAACAGTAATCAGTAATTAGGGCTACTTGATGCTGGACTCAGGGCTGGGATGGGGCACAGATACGAGGTACACATGGGCCCTGCTCTTGGAGATCCCTCAGCTTGCAGGAGAAGCATATGTGGTGATTGTTTTTGCAGGGTCTGTGCAGACTTTAAATTGTTCAAGCCACTTGGATCTCAGTGGAGCTAGGGGCAGACTCTGGCCAATCTGTACTACAGGAGAGGTGCTTGGATGGGCACTGCTGCCCCCCAGGGCACCAACTCTGTGGACTCCTGTGTAGTCAGATGAGGCTGCATTTGAGAGGGTAGATCCCACAGCCCACCTCTCTCTTGCCCTCTCTGTTTCTGAGGATTTGGAGAAGCCCTTAGGGAGGTCAAGCCCAAAGTCACCAGCGAGCCCAGGCCACTGGTACCACTCTGGCCATAAGGCCAATAGCTGGCTGCCACTTTCCATTCAGAGCAGATGTCCCTAACTCCCAAAGGGATCCAAAGTGGTGGCTGTGTCCTGAGCTCCCCGCCAGGGCTCCGGGGCTGTGGTATCGTGTCTGCCTCGTCCTGCCCCCACTTTGAGCCCTGCATGAAGGCAGGGTCATCTGGACGGGAGTGGGACTGGCATCGGGCAGACACAGGCCTCACTCTGCCACCTGAGCATGTGAACTTAGGCAAGTCCCTCAACCTTCCTGAGCCTGTTTTCTTATCTAGAAAATGGGACGGCTATCCCGAATCTATGTGCGCATAGCCCCAGGCTCCCGGTGCTGACCACATGGGTGGGAGTGTATTGGGGGCCACACAAGGGCCACTGGGTGGCTCAGGGAGGCTCCAGGGCCACGCACTAAGCCTGGGCACTGTGGCTCAGTGAGCCTCTCTGCTCCTCCCAGACTTGGACTGAAGCCAGAGATTTTCTCTACGACAGCGTGGGCCGACACACCAAGGCAGGGCGCGGAGGAAAAGGAGCAGGAACTTGGCGCCATCTGTCTCCCAGGTGATTTGTTGGGAAACTGATGTGTAACTGCATCCTGAATCATGTCTGGCTTGTTACACACGTATTGCGAACAGACTTCTTCCTAAATTATCTTCTATGATCACCAGCAAATCCATGGGTAGTGGGCATTTGTACCCAAACCCAGCTGTCATTGGTGGAGGCAGACCCCCCATTATTGACACGCCTGCCCACCCCCTCGCCGCCCCCTGTTAAAATTCATGGTCCAGCCACTCTGCAAATATTGATTCTGACCCAAGTTGGTGTTTTCCCCTTAACATTATTATAATGAGGGATAAAAATCAAATTGCCTGCACTGAAACTCGATCATTCTTCTGTGCCATTCCTCATCGATCTTTCTTTCCCCAGGTTGTACCATAAATTATTCTATTCAATTAAGTAAACTCACACATAATGGCATTTTGCAAACTGAATAATTTATTGACTGTGTTTGGCAAAAGGCTGATTTGGGGTGGCGGGGAAGGGAGGGGATTTGTCCCCCGCATTTCGGGGGCTGATGGGGCTGGGCTGGTGGAGGCCCGTCTGGACGGTGGGGCGGGGGTGCAGGGGTTGTGTCTGCCTCCCCCAGGGGCCCGGGGTTTGCGGATGGCAGTCGGGGAGCAGAGCAGAGAAGGCTGGGCCCTGGGGAGGCTTCGTGTGGGAGTAGCAGACGCGCGCGGGGTTCGGGAGTGAGAGAGGGAGAGGGCCCAGGGCCCGTGGTGGGGCCCTGGCAGCCAGGGTGAGGAGCGGAGAGCTGTCCCCCTGCCCGTCTGCCCCGCCCGGCCTTGGCCTCAGTCCTGCTTCCAGCGCCAAACCCTGAAGTGGCTTGCTCAGGGCTGCCCGACCAAAGCGCCAGAGTGAGGGCTTCAGCGGCACACGGGCCCCCGCCCAGGATGCAGCAAGCCCGAGGGCAGGGCTGGCTTCCCCCGGGGCCTCTCTCCTTGGCCTGTGGACGAGCTCTCCTCCGTCCGTGTGTCCCTGGGGTGTCTGCCTGTGCGTCCAGATCTCTTCTTCTCCTAGGACACCGGTCAGAGGGCCTAGGACCCACTTGAATGCCTCCTTTTAAAGTAATCACCTCTTTAAAGGCCCTGTCTCCAAACACAGTCAGCTCCCCAGGACCGGGAGTCAAGGCTTCACAGGTGAATCTGGGCCACACAGTTGAGCACATCCCAGCCTCCCGTGGCTGGTGCAGCCCTGTGATGGGCCTTTGGTGCTCAGGCCCAGCTGGTCTCTTCTAGCCTCCAGCCGCCTCGGCCAGGGAGACTGTGCCCAGGGGCCTGGCTGCCCCCGCCCTCCCCCATGCTCCCCAGCCTCACCCCCGCCCCCGGCGCCTCCTGCACCCCAGGCCTCAGCTGGGGAGAAGGACACGGGGTGCGGGTGTGGCCAAACCCCTGGACGCTCCGCTGGGCGAAGGTGGATCGAGGGGCTCAGAGCTGGGCCCAGCACTGGTGGGGCTCCTGCGCTTCCTGGGTCAGCAGCCTCCACAGCCCCGCACTCCCACCCCCGACGCTTCTCCTCGGCGGGGGGGCTTCTCTGCTGCCTGCCCCCCCACGCAGCCTGATGGTGGCTCCGGGGCCCTGCAGCCTCACCTGCCCTCTGTCCCCATCTCTGTGCTGGACAGCCGCGCCTCCTCCTTCAGCGGGTCCCACTGCTTAAGCTCCAGACCCAGGCATCCAAACGCCCCTTGCATGTGTCCCCTGGACACCCCAGGGGCTCTGTTTCAACACATCTCAAAGAGAACTCACTGTGGCCCCCAGCCTGCCCCCCCTGGCCCCAGGTCCCGGGTGGGGCCGGCTATTTACCTGCGGTCCAGGCCAGGGAGCTGGGCTCCCTCCTTGACCCCATCGCCACCAGGGCCCCCGAGTGGCTGGGCAGGTGGGAGCTCCTCCACCCCCCATCTGGGGCAGGGCTGAGCTGGGAGACCTACCACTCGGTCAGCCCTGGTCAGACCTGATGCCCCCCTGCCAGGGGCCAGCGCCTAGCTCCGCGCCACCCCAGACTGTCTCGCTCCCTGCCTGTGTCTCGGCCTTGAGATGGGAATAGGGCCCCCTCAGAAGTCCAAGACCAGAGCGGCCATGGGCCAACCCTGACCCAGAAGGTGCTGTGGCGTGGGGGAGGGGTGGGGGGGGAGGGGCTGGTCTCTGCGGGTGGTGAGGACAGCAGGGACCAGCTTCGGCCCTTCGGAGAGATGCCCTCCTGCCCCTGCTCCACCCAGGGTCCAGCCCCCACGGGACAGGCGAGCGGAGGCCAGAGGTCTGGGACCTGCTGCAGCCTGGAGGGGCCTCCCGTGGCCCTGACTTTTCTCTTCCGTGGCTGGGGGGCTGGGCGCAGGGATTGGGATAAGTAGGGTTGCTGTGCCCAGGAGAGCCGTTGGCGCTCATCACAGCTAGAGAGAGTCTGTGCTTGGCCAGAGTCCTGGGGACCCAGAGCCCGGGCAGTGAGGGGCCTCCTCCGAGGGGCCCTGGTCCAGCTGTGTGAGTGAATGAATGAATGCATGAGTGAGTGAATGATGCTGGCCTGGACTTGGGGAAGACCTCACAGAGTCCCGGGCAGAGGGGCCTGCATCTTGCTGAGGACTAATGTCAAGTTCATGTGCACTGACCACCCAGAGGCCTGACCTCCTGGTGGAGTCCAGGGCACCTCCTCCCGGCACTCAAGCCTCGGAAGCTGGTGGGCGGCAGAGGGAGGGGCCTCCCCCCTGCTGCAGGGCGGGCCGGGAGGGAGCAGGCAGGGGCTCCCCACAGTGTGGATGGGGCCAGCTTCCAGCCCTCGGCCTGGGGCTCTGCTGGGCATGGAGCTCAGGCAGGAGGCTCGGAGGCTCGGAGGCTCGGAGACCCGGGCGCGCTTCCCGTGTGTATGCATGCGGGCAGCATCGCACTCCGTAAGCTGCTCGGCTGAGAAATGTTTGTGAACCGTTAATTACGTAAACATCGGGCCTGCTGGGACCACACTTCTCCAGAGCGGCAAACCTGGGACAGGGAGTGAGGATGCCCTCTCCAGGTGGGCACCCACACAGGGCAGGTGGTGGCCCTGGGGGCAGGTGGGGGTGGGGGCCCCGGCAGGTGCATCATGCCCGGGACCTCATTCCTTGACAGTCAGCTTGGAGCGGGCGTGGTCGCTCCCTGCTTGGCCTCGCCTCCCACATCCCCTCCTGACTGGTCTGGGGCTGAGCAGAGGGACGTGCTGGTCACCAGCCACGCTGACGAGGTGGGGAGAGGTGTGCAGTGTGGCTGGGCATGCGTGTGGGCTTTGTCACTCTCAGCCACCATGTGGCCCAGCCGGGTGGGCTGCTGTGGTGGGAACACAGAGGGGTCCCCCACCGTCCTTTGTACAGCCAGGCTCCCTGCTGGGTGAGAGGCTCTGTGACCCTGGACTTGGGGCTGGCGTGGACCAGCTGTCCCTACAAGCTTGGCGAGGGCAGGGGTGAAGCTGCCTGCCCCATGCCCTCCTGCGGTCTGTCGATGTCTGTGGGGCCAGCTGGGTAGGGCCATTCTCAGTCCTGTGCCCAGACAGCCAGTTGCAGGGGGATCACTTCATATCTTTATTTGAGATGCCCTGGCAAGTGCAATTCAGATGCTGCTCGTGTACAGACCAGGGGCCTTCTGGGGTCGTCCGGGTGTGGGAGGCAGAGGAAAGAACCAAGACGGGGCACTTGGCTGTTCTGGGCCCTGAATCTTGAGGGTACAAGGACCACAGGAGCGTTGGAGGGACACCGGGCACCGAACCTGCAGATTCAGCCTGGGCACTGTGGTGGCTTTCCTTCTTTTCTGTGTTGTTGGGATTTTCCACAACGACCTTGAGTCGTTCTGAAAACAGATGATGAAAATTTAAAAAATTTAAGTGTAATCGATTGCACCTAAATATTTGATTTCTTTAAAAAAAGATTTATTTAGTTGAGACAGAGAAAGCGAGGGAGAGCACCAGCAGGGGGAGGGGCAGAGGGAGAAGCAGGGAACCCCACGTGGGGCTCGATCCCAGGACCCTGGGATCATGACCTGAGCCGGAGGCAGACGCTTAACCACCCAGGCGTCCCAATATTTCATTTTGAAAACAAGATTTCATTTCTTTCTTTTTTTTTTTTTTAAAGATTTTATTTATTTATTTGAGAAAGAGAGAATGAGAGAGAGCACATGAGAGCGGGGAGGGTCAGAGGGAGAAGCAGACTCCCCACCGAGCAGGGAGCCCGATGCGGGACTTGGTCCAGGGACTCCAGGATCATGACCTGAGCCGAAGGCAGTCGCCCAACCGACTGAGCCACCCAGGCGCCCCATGATTTTATTTATTTAAGAGAGCATGAGAGGGGGGAGGGTCAGAGGGAGAAGCAGGCTCCCTGCCGAGCCGGGAGCCCGATGCGGGACTCAATCCAGGGACTCCAGGATCATGACCTGAGCCGAAGGCAGTCGCCCAACCAACTGAGCCACCCAGGCGCCCCCCCGAAATAACAGTACTTTTATTTTATTTTTATTTTTTTTATTTTTTATTTTTTTTTAAAGATTTTATTTATTTATTTGAGAGAGAGAGAATGAGAGAGAGAGCACATGAGAGGGGGGAGGGTCAGAGGGAGAAGCAGACTCCCTGCCGAGCAGGGAGCCCGATGCGGGACTCGATGCGGGACTCGATCCAGGGACTCCAGGATCATGACCTGAGCCGAAGGCAGTCGCTTAACCAACTGAGCCACCCAGGCGCCCCAACAAGATTTCATTTCTAATGTCCAGTAACACCTCCATTTACGCAGGGCCCTGGCAGAGGCAGCCTGACCGCTCAGCCCGAAGGCCAGCGCTCAGACCCATCGTTGTAACCCGGTCCCAGCAAATGGCAGCCTCTGATTTCTGACCCAAAGCAGCAGGTGGGCCGACGGTGGGGTGGGGGGCGGGGCCCTGGCTGTCAGGGGCAGGGCTGGTGACATCTCGGGCGTGTGAGGTCGCCCAGGCGTGTACTCTTCAGCGGGGGGCAGCCTGACCCCGAGGCGCCTCTGTGCCGCAGTCCTCCTGAACACCCCAGGTGGGTGCTGGGCCATCCGCACAAAAGACGGTGCATCCATTGCTCTCTGTTTAAGCTGAACGGCGGCGCGAGGTTATTGAGAGTTCTCATCTCCAACCAAGACACTTACAATGCTAGAGCTAAGCGCTGTCACCTCCCTGGAAAATTTGCATTTGGAGAGCATCTCTGCGAGTGTGCACCAGGGTGGGGGAGGTGAGCGTGCTCTAAATACTCAGCCTTTCCTTCCCTTAGGTGGGGGCTCTGGGCGCGCCAGGCTTGTCCTAAGGGCTTTATGAGAGCAAATGCGTCCTGTCTCCCCTGATGAAGGGAGGTGGCCCTGGGAGGCTTGGCTGCCCGGTGAGGGTCCTCCCGGGGGGTTGCGGGGGGGGCTGGTGCTCTAACCACCCTGCCTTCCTGCCTCCCTCTGAGTGTTTGCTGGGGAGACAAATACTTTGAGGGAGTGTTTAATTTAGGTGTAGAAAGGCCACCTGGTTGGAAGCCTCCTGACGGTGGGTCACCCAGTCCTGCCCCTCTGGCTGTGGGGCAAGGGGGACGGTGTTTGGAGGAGCAGCCGCTCCCCCTCCTTGTTGCTAGGGGATGGCCTTGGGCTGGGGGTATGTGGGGGCAGGCAGCCCTCTGTCTGGCCTGCACTGTCCAAACGACCTCCCAAAGGCACAGCTCCGATAGCTGCCCTCCCCTGCTCACACACCTTCCATAGCTCCCTATGGCTTAGGCCTTCCCAGTCTCATCTCCTATCCTTCCTTTCTTCCCAAACCTTGGCGTATCAGCAGAGCTCCTGAAACAGCACCACTGCTCGGGAGGCTTCAACAGGAGTATTTGTTGTCTCAGAGTCTGGAGGCAGGAAGTCCAAGATCCAGGCGTGGGCAGGGTGGGTTCCTCCTGAGGCCTCCCTCCCAGGCATGTAGACGCCGTCCTCACCCAGTGTCCTCCCGTGACCGGTCATCTGTCTGTGTCCTGACGTCCTCTTCTTAGGAGGACACAGTGCCCGTGGATTAGGGAGCACCCCAGTGACCTCATTGTAACCTGGTCACCTCTGTAGAGGACCTGTCTCCAAATATGGTCACATTCTGAGGCACTGGGGGTTAGGACTGCAACATGCAGGTTTCGGGGGTTGGGGGACAACACAATTCAGCTCACAAGGCTCAAATCCAGCCACATTGGCTGAACAGCCCCTGAAGGTGCATGATACACACCCACCCTCCTCGTAGGCTTCAGCTTCTTGCTTCCCAGCTCCATCCTCATGGAATACTGGAATGCCTCTTTCAGGCAGCCTTCCTGGGATCCTTAGGATGAAGACGAATCCCTCTTCCTTGTAGCTTTCACAGGCTTTGTCCGTCCCTTTCTTGGGCGCCAAACACTTTCTTCCTGAAATCTTAGAAGTTAATATTTGGGCCTTGCCTCTCATCTCCTCCAGCATGGGGCCCTCCCCTGGGCCCAATGACCAGGACCAGCAGATGGCCATGTGCCCAGGAGGGTCTGGCCTTGCCCACTGGCCAAGGGGAGGGTTAGGTGGCAAAGCCTCTTGGAAGCTGGAGGGAGGGGCCGCCCAGCCTGGGGCGGAGTGGACTGGGACGCCCAGCAGAAGATGGACAGCACAGTGGACACCTGAGACCTTGGCCAGCTGCCCCTCGTCTCTGCTCCCTTCTGCTCGGGTGCGTCGGAGGTCTTCTTCATGGGGCTCTGAGGGGAGATGGAAGGTGCCGGTCTGTGTGTCCTGCCCTGATTTTGTGAAGGGCTGGGAGTCCCCCTGGGTGCCCACCACCACTCTCCTGGGCGTCCTGCCTGGCATGTCACTGTTGGAGAGCCTTCTCTCCCTGCACCCTCAGGTGCCTCCTGGGACCAAGATGAGCTCAATTCAGCATGATGTCACCAGGTGGTGTCCACCCATCCTGCAGCCGCGAGGTCCCGCACAGCGCTGCTGGGGAAGGGGTTGGTGGAGGCAGAGGACAGGTGCTTAGCTCATGTCCCGCTGGGTGACAGCAGGGCATGTGTCAGGTGGGTGAGGGTGGAGGCTGAGATCCCTGGTGGGCTGGCAGGTGCGAGGGTGAGGTGGGGGATGGAGCATGGCCAGGGGTAAGGAGGGCTCCGAGATCATCTGAATTGACCTCCTTGCTCAGAGGGGGAAACCGAGGCCAGAGGAGAGAGACCAGGTTTGCTCATTCAGACATGGGGCTGACCAGGTCTGAGTCTCCTGGCTTAAAGGCTGTCCCACTGTCTCCCACGTCATGTCTGCTCCAGGCTCACCCCACGCTGATGTCTGGGGTCAGGGAAGACCCACCCACAGTCATGAGGAGACCACAGTGTGATGAGTGCTGAGATCCTGGAGGAGTGAACAATCGGGTTTACTTGGGAATCAGGCCTGGAAGGCAGCTTGGAGGAGGTGGTAACAAGATGAGTCTTGCCAGAAGACCAGACCTTTCTGGTCTGGCAGGCCCGCTGGATGGAGGAACCAGCAGGGGGAAGGCAGGAAGTGGGTGGAACCCGGTGTCCTGGGGCTGCTGAGACAAGGCCATGGGGGCCAGAGAGTGAGGATTCCCAGGCTGGAGGGACAGTTGAGTGGGGCCCGGGTAGCTGGTCCAGGCTGAGGGTGACCAGGGCAGCTGGGCTGCAGATGGCCTGGTCTGGGGAGAATAGACGGGCGTGCGTGCCCGTGGGTGAGCCTGCTGTGGACCTGGGGGCCACTGGGATGAGAGAAGTGGCTGGCTGGGGAGCCTTTTCGGGGTGACGTGGGAGAGGAAGAGGGAGCTAAGCACCATTCCCGGCTCTGGGCTGGCCTGGGTGGAAGGCCAGGGCTCCCTCGCATGGAGATCAGAGATGGGGGAGAGGTGCGGCTGGCTGAGGGCGTGGGCAGGGCTCAGGGTGAGTGTGTGGGGTTTGGGTGGCTGTGGACACTGGGAGACAGGTGGTTAGAGGCAACGGGCCTGTGGGGCCTGGAGGGTGGGTAGGGCACAGCTAAGGGTTCCCGTGAAGCCACAGTGAAAGACTCTGGAACTCTGTTTCCTCGCCTTTGCTAGTGAGGAGGAAGGCTCCGGCAGCCTAGACCACAGCTGTCAGCCCGACCAGTACCAGGGCGGTGGGCAGAGGGCCGGGCGGACGGGGCTGGCCCCCCCGCCCCCGTGCAGACTCCCCTTCTGGGGGCGTGGCGGCCTGCACGTGCCCAGCGGGTCGCTCCCGGGCTCGGAGCTCGGAGGGCAGTCCCCTGACGACCTCAGGATGGACTTCCAGGACAAAGGATTAAGTTGTTGATGGCAGTCAAGCTCTAGGGAAGCTGCTAAGTGAATTTTGCTGGTGGATCAATTGCGTAATGGCTCCCGGGCTGGCTGGTGGCGGCCCCTTCTTTTTTGCTGTGCCCTCCCTCTTACTGGGCTCCCCTGGCTCTGTCTGGCTTTTGTTCCACTTGGGGGGCAGGTGTCTTGGGGGCGTAGAACCTGGGAGGAGATTCAGGGCGATCTCCTAGCTGGAAATATCATTAAAGAAAAATGGGTCTTGGACCATCTTTTAGTTTTTCCATTAAATCCTGTTCTTTTCCATTTCACAAAATGGTTTTCTAATCCTATTTGTGACATGCCTGTAAGCTGCAGATAAAAACGGGACATTTGCATCGGGGGAAGTGAGTGGTACCGAGCAGCGTCTCACCTAAAGATAATACTCGGTTCTTCAATGCACACGTGCTCCTGGGGTTCACGATTTTTATATGGAGGTTTAACTATTCAAAACCAGGTAGGGCTTTCCCCCTTCTGCTAACTATTAGAGATAGATTACATTTAAAACAGATTTAATTTGTCAGGTTGTCACGGGCATTAATGGAGAATAAATTATGTGTGTGAAGGGGAATGTGGAGCCTTTGTCTGTCGTGCGGGGCTGTCCGGGGCTTGCAATGGGCACAATTAATAGTTTACTCTCTCATGCTCTGCCCTGCCCTCCCTCTATCTGCACCGGGATCATCAGTTACCTCTGAGAGTGCCTTTCCCGGAAGAGTGCCTGTGATGCTGCCCGAGGAAGCACCGGGCAAGGCCATGGGTGCTCGGTGGAGGGTGCTCAGCCATCCGTGCATGCCTCGAGGGAGGGGACTCGTGCAGGTGACACAGAGCTGGGCGCTGCTGGCCCCGAGCATCCATCCAGGGCTCTGTCCCTTGTGCACGCTGACAAGCAGGGCGTCCAGCCTGGACGTGCCAACATGTGTGCATGGGCACACGTGTTCATGTGTGTATGTGTGTGCACATGTGTATGTGTTCATGCCTGCACACATGGTTGCATGTGCACACACATGTTCATGTGTATCTCTGTGTGTACGTATACATTCTTGCGCACACATGGGTATGCGTGCACACGTTCATGTGTGTATGTGCACGTGTGTACCTGTACATGCTTGTACACACAGTTGTACCTGCACGAGTGTATGCACATGTTCGTGTGTGTATGTTTGTGTGCGTGCACATGTGCGTGTACATTCTTGTACATACACGGGTGTATGTGCACACATGTGCACATGTTCACGTATGTATGTGTGCACGTGTGTGTATGCATGCATGCCTGTGCCTGAGAAGGGCTCTGTTCTCCGTTGATCTGGGTTGGGGGGCCCTTCTGGGGCTTGCAGTGTGGTTCCTCAGTGCACTCTCGTGCGGAGTGAAGAGGAGGTGGGGGCGTTTGCCTCCTGACCCTGGAGGAGGTGGGCGCACTCCCAACACTCCACTAAGGAGGGTAGCTGTGAAGCTAAGGGGAGAGCTCAGCCCAGCCACCGTGGGAGTGGAGGTTTGGGGATGGCTCAGACCATCTTTAAGAAAGTTAACTGAGGCCTGGCTTCCTGAAGAAAGGGCTTGGGGGGCACAGTGTGGGGGTGGAGGCAGCAGGGGGGTGTGGCGGGGCGCTGGGCAGAGAGGATGTGGGGGGCGACGGGCTGGGGACACTTGGAGAGAAGGCTGGGCCTGTGGGAGGGGTCGGCGGTCCCAGGCTTCTGGCTGGGAAACCAGGCTGGGCCCTTGGGGGCTTGGAGCAGGGTGAGCGGGAGTGTGAGCTCCTTGGAGGTGGGCTGGGGCTTCTCTTTTTGGGCCCCCTCCTTTGTTCCCCTAAAGAGGAGATGGCATAAGAGCCATCTTGTGCAGCACCCCAGACAGGTGTCGGGGACAGACAAGCACAGGTCAGGAAGGGGGCTCGGTCCCCGACAGTCGGTGAGACGGTGGATGCCACCTAGGACATTTGCTGAAACCCCCACTTGCTTGGGGCAGATGGGTAAAGGCTGAATCCACCCTGAATGGCTCCCACCCCTGCAACTTCTGGAACAACAGATGAGGCTGCCAGGGTCTGAGGTGCACTCACGGGGTCCTAGCACCCCCAGCTCCTGGCCCACACTCTCCCCTCCTGCGACCATGTGACTGCCCTGGGGACCAGCCCTATTCTGGGCCTACCAATTAGAGCCTCTTATTGGAGGCCTGGCCCAGCCCGGGCACCTGGGCAGCCTCTAGGGACAGGGACAGGGTTAGGGGGCCCAAGCCCAGCCCGATCTTTGTTGGGGGGTCAGCCGGGGGGTGCTTTGTGAGGGGGCAGCAAGGTCTGTTTGTTCCTGGAGCCTCCAATTACAGCGCCCCTTGGGAAGGCGTCCTGGGTCTTTGGCCTTAAAAGAGGCCCCCAAGCTCCCTGGCTGCACCCCAGCTGGAATCTAAGCCTGAGCTCACCCTGGGTAGAGAGGAGGGTGTGGCCAGGGCTCAGTGTTTGTGCTGGTGCCCTGTCTTGGTGGCCCGGTGTCCCTGAGCTGCCAGGGAGGCCCCAGCTGGTGCCTCTGTTGACTGGGTACTCAAGGACCATTAGCACCAACTGGACGTGCTGGGGCTCAGGTTTCTCCGATCTGGTTTTGGGACCTGAGTGGCCCAGTGGGGAGCTGCCACGGCTGCAGCTGTGGGTGCCAAAGTCAGGAGGGGTGGTCCGAGTCCTGGCCCAGCCCCATCCCTGCGGGTCCAGGCTTACCCCTCATCTGGCACTGTGTAGACAGACATGGAAGGCAGGGGAGCCTGGTGATGGGGGAGCGCGGCAGGTGTGGAGGGAGGGCCCTTCTCTGCCCATGGGGCCTTGTACGCAGCCTGCCCCTGATTTTCTCCCCTGGCCCTGGAGCACAGGATGTTTTGGGGTGGGCCTTACGGGGAGACCCTAGACTTGCTCTCCACTCCTGTGTGGCCTCGGGTGTCGCAGACCTGCAGGGGTGGGGCTGCCCTCAGAGCAGCAGAGCAGGTGGACGGAGGAGGCCCGAGCCCCTCGCTCGCCAGCCCCCAGAGGGCTCCGCAGTGGAGGTGGAGGCCCGAGCAAGGGGGCAGGCCTTCCAGGGACCACTGGCCCCACCGCCAGGCTGGGGTGCATGTGCCTGGGCTTCCTCCTTCTGATCAGAGATGCCTGAGCCCCCTCCTCTCTCAGGAAGGGTCCTAAACCAGCGTTGTGCCGATGCCTCTTCTGCCGGCTCCCTGGCTGTTAAATATTGATTTAGAATGTTCTCTGGGAGGCGCCGAACTGGCAGAAGGGCCGGGAGGAGGTGTGGGGAGGAGGCAGGCTTCTCGGACCCCAGCTTGGTGGCTCCCCGAGATGCCCACGGCTGAGACGTGTGCCCGCCGCACATGCGCGCCTGCCTTCTGGCGAGAGCGGCATAGCTGGCCCCCGCCTGGCCGGCAGTGGGTGCGCGGCGGCCAGCAGAAGCTGGGGCAGGTGTGGGTTTTCGGGGGGCAGCCTCCGGTCCTCCTCCAGCTGTGCTCTGGCCGTGGGGAGCTGCAGGCGGCCGCCCTGTGAGCCAGGAGCGTGCCCGGCAGCCTGACTGTTCAGGGCTTTATTTGCATCCACCCTGGCCCAGCACGGCTTGGCCCTTGCCGGTGGCCACCCTGGGGGTGCTTGCCTCCCCCCACCGCCGAGGAGGCAGATTGCTGTGGTCTCAGCTGCTCCCACCCCTGTAGAACCGGCTCTCTGGGGCTCTTTGGGGGCGGCAGCAGGTCCAGACTGGCAGATGACAGTCACATGGCGCATGGGGGCACCTTTTAGTTCAGGACACACCAGCGCTGTCCCAGCTGCAGACACGAGATGGGCAAGACCCCCGTGTGCTGGATGCTGGGTGGGGGGCCAGTGAGACAAGGGACGAGGGTACCTGGGCTCCAGGATATAAGATGCAGACACAGATGATGCTGGCAGAAGGGCATGAGAGGCACCAGAGAAAGTTCTAGAAAGAGGAAGGAGCGGTTACTCTAAGTGAGGAGAATCAGGGAGGTCACTGGGAGCAGTCTCCCCCATTCTTGGTCCCCTCCCTGGCCTCACGCCGGTCCCCACCCCCATAGCTCCAGCTCTCCAGGCCCCTGCGCCCTGCCCACACCCGACGATTTGGCCGGCTGGAGAGCGTCCATCTGTGGCCAGTGCAAAGCCATCCGAGGGAGGCCGGGGCTGCGTCTGTGGGTTCTCCGGGTCCACACCGCTCGGTGGTCAAGGCAGTGGTCTCGGGTCACGGCACTCCTCAGGTTGGCAGGGTAGGGGGTTCTCGTCAGTCCGCTGTGATCTCCCCCGGGGGGCTGCGTGCGGGGAACTCATGGGGATGACGACTGCTCATGATGGAAGGATGCTGTGGTGGCTTTGCAGCTGTCTCATGGGGGCTGGACCAGCGAGAAAGCTGTGAGCGAGATCCCAGGGACCCCGCCTCTCCTGCTGGGGTGTCTCTGCGGTCTCCCGGTTTGTGGGGCCCACCAGGCAGGGCTGTCAGGCTGTGTCCCCTTTGTCTCTGTCTGTCTCCTGTCTTGTCCCAGATGCATCTTCAGGGGACAGAGGGCGGACGTCTCCTGCTGTCCGGGAGGGCTGGAGGCCGACACAGGCAGAGACAGCCCCTTGCAGGTGTCTGTGGACACCCCGTCCACACTGACAGAGGGGGGTCAGATGGGGACTTAGTTCCAGGGGAGAGGTGGAGGGAGAAATGGCCAGTCCCCTCCGATGACGGAAGTGTGGAGGGCTCACGGGGTGCTGCTGGGGTGAGTTAGAGGAGGCAATGTTCGCGGGTGGCGTCCCTGGGCCGCCTCTCTGCTCGAGGCCCTGCTGAGCGGGCGCCCTCGTCCCCCCTCCTGATTGTGGGCTGGAGTGTGGCTGCACGGGCAGCTGGGGGGCCCCCTGCACGCTGTGCCCTGAATCGAGGTGACCTCGAGGGCCGGAGCCCTGAGACCCCACTGGTGCAGCCTCCAGTTTGAGTCTCTCAAGGGGCAGCATCTGGGCCATCGGCACTGTCGTCCCGCTGGGCCCACACACCATCTCGGGGCCATGAAGGGCCGGACCCACGCTCAGCCGCCACATGCCATCTTATAGTACAGTGGTCCCTGCAGAGCTTCCTTCTTGTCACAGAGTGGTCCCCCAGAGAAAGCCCCAAACCCCACTCCACCCCGACCCTGCTTGCTGTAGGCTTCGAGCCTTGCTCCTCGCCTCTCTGGGACTCAGTTTCCCGATCTGCCCAATGTTGAGGATTCATTTGGAAAGCATGGACACCCTTCTGGACCCTGGGAACACCACTGTGACGGGGAGGACCTTTCCTGGTCCCGATGGGGAGACAATCTGGCGGGTGAGGGCCACTAATGAGGAGAGCCATGAACAATGTTCCCCTGAAGACAAGGTGGGGGCACAGAAGACAGTGTGGGGCAGGCGGGGGTTCCTCCTGGTGGGGGGGCCTGGGAGGAGTCATGAGAGGTGCAGCCCCTGCCCGTCTCCCAGGTGAACACAGCCCAGGGGGCCCAGCGTGCAGGAGGAGAGCCAATGACAGGAGGGGTCTGCTCCCCTGGAGGCCACCTTCCCGGGCCGCCTGGCCGTCTGATATGGGTTTAGCACCCGTCCCGTCCCCAGCTCCTAACGAGTACTGTTGCGTGTGTGTGCACGAGTGTGCAAGCCCGGGCACACACACGTGTGCACGCAACCACGAGCCTACGCAGGATGGGGGCCTGGCTGCTCATTTCTGAGGAGAGGCCACATGATGCCCAGCCCCACTGGGCCAGAGGAGGGAGACCACGTTCTTGCAAGATGATAAACACCATGAGGGGGCTGCCACGGGCCTGGCGATCGGCACAGGTCGGCTTGAGTCCTCCTGCCAACCGCAGGAGGGGTGGCGCCAGGCTTTTCTACAGATGATGGAAGCTTGGGGCAAGGGGAGACTCTACCCCTCACTTGTGTGGCTTCCTGGGCCTCCCTCTGCTGGGGCCGGTGGGTGCTGGCCTTGGATGTGGTATCAGCCTGCCACAGGGAGGGGCAGGTGGCCTGGGGTTGGCCCTGTGGGAGGCCCCTTCCCGGGCACGTTCTGGGGACTCCCAGCCTGCCCCCTGCCCACCATGCTGACCCCCGAGCCAGCCCAGCCCCTCCCGCACACACCTGCACTCTCACCCTGTGATGCCCGCTGCCCCCCGAGCTCCTGACCGGCAGACCCCCCTGGTGGTGGAGCCAGACCTGGCGGTGAAGCCTGGAGGGCTGCGCGTGCTCTTTGGGCTTTAACTGGCCCTGCCCTCGAAGGCAAGTCCCTCCCTTCTCCAGGCTGAGCCGCTCTGCCTCTGTTTCCTCAGTGGCCTCTCTGCTCGTCCCCTGCCACCCACGCAGACCTGGGGCCCTGGAGGGCGAGTGCGGGCGTCCCGCTGCAGCGTCCGCAGCGGGGCTCCCAGTGGGGCCGAATCGATGCAGCGCACTGACCCCAAAGGCCTGTCTTCGCCCCCTCTGTCCTTCCGTCCGTTTGGGTCCGGTGGCCAGCCAGCGTGTGGAGCCACGGTGGGAGGCTGTGCGGGCACCCGGGGCTTCGCCAGATGACCTGTCGGCGGGAACAGAGCCGCTCGCCGTGACCTGGCTCTGGCTCGTGCCTTTGCTCTGTCCTAGCCCGCCAGAGAGGGTGGGATGGCGATCCTCCTGCTACGACTGAAGGGATCTCCATAGAAACCCAACAAGGTCTAATTAGACACAAGTAAGTGCTTCCCAAATGCATTTTAATTACAGCTCTGCTGAAATAAGTGTCAAGCTGAGGATTCAATTGCCTCGTGTGTGAACCAAATCGGTGCCTCTCCTTCCCAGCCGTCGGTACGTCCTTGGCACTGTTTTGTGCCAGGGCCCAGCAGGACCTCGGAAGCGCTCAGGGAAGGTGCCCATCCGGCCCAGAGACACAGCAGCAATGGGGCTCTGGGAGCAGTGATGGGGGCCCTGAGGCAGCAGAGTGAAGAATTCTAGGAAGCAGAGTTTGGGGGGCTGGTGGCCGGGTGGCAGGGGGTTCTGTCTGCAGATGGCAGAGCGGCAGGCCGGGGCCAGGGAGGGGCTGGGCAGGGGTTGGGAAAGCCAGCCAGCCGGGGTCACAGCACACGGCCAGGTGGGCTGGGAGTCCCTGCGGAGGCAGGTCCGGGCTTCAGAGTCAGGCTCCCAGCACCGCGGGCGGACCTGCACTGGGGGGCTCAGGCCAGGGAGCCGGGTGGGGCCTCCAGCCCCCCAAGGACACATCCGGGTGCCCGGACGGCGGGCAGTGTGCATCTCCACCCCCCACATCGTGTGCGGGGCCCCCCACCCGCCCCACCAGGCTGGGCCCTGCCCCTCGGATGCACAGGATGGGATTCTGATCCCTGGGAGAAGCTTAGAATGTGACAAATCAGCAGAAAGAAGAACCCTGGTGCTGGAGGCAGAATTTATTGTGGAGAAATTGCTCAGCAACTATTGTCAGCTTTAGAAATAGACTTTTCAGTACATAAATCCTGCGGCTTCCGCCTCGCAGATAAGCCCGGCCCAGCTGTCTGGAGGAATTCATGAATGACAAATTGAGTGGTGTGTGGGGACGCTGTGGCCATCGCCTTGGGCGGCTTACGGGGACGCCGTGGCCACTGCTTCGGGTGGTCAGCGCGTCTTGGGACTGCCAGGGTCTTGTGCTCCGGGGGCCCGGCCGTTCGGCGTCAGTCCCCACTTCACCAGGCAAGAAGGTGGACACACTAATGTGGCAGAAATCCGGCGACTCAGAGAGTGGCCCTGGAGCCAGGCCTCGGCGGGGGGCCCCGCTCTTGCAAATTACCAGTTTTGTGCTCGAGGGCTGGGTATTTTGCTCCCTTGCCTCAATTTCTTCATCTGTGAAAAGTCTGCACCCCCTGGATCCAATCTCCCGGTGTTAGGTTGGCTTCCCTCAGAAGTGCACCTGAGACTCAGGGCAGGTGGGGAATTTGGAGTACAGCCCCTGATTGCTGACAGATAAGGGGGAGCCAGACACAGAGGGAGCAAGCCAACAAAAGAGGGGTTGGCAGTGCGGGTGGGGACGCAGCCCCTCTGGGGTCTTTTGGGAGATGATGCAGAACATGCCAGAGTCGTCCCACTGAAACTGGCTGGGGGCCACTCCTGGGGGCATGGCTGGGGACACCTTTAGGTGGAGGGTCGCATGTGGGTGTGGGTGGGTGTGGCTGGGTGCACGGCAGGTGAAGGCTGAGGGCTCATGGCATCTGCTGTGGCAGCCATTCAGGGACCAAACAGGTCTGGAGCGTGTGGGATCCTGGCGCACACCCCTGGGGCGCTGAGCACGCAGCCCCCGGACAGCTGGGGCTCCATAAACCTGTGTAGGCTCTGGGGTCCGTGGTGCCTGCAGACAGCTGGGGTGGAAGCCAGGCCCTCGGTCCCCAGGCTCCTTGTCAGCTTTTGAACCGGGTGGACCAGCAATGAGGCCTAGAGCACCTGGCTGGGGATGGGGGAAGAGGGCTGGACCGGGGAGGGGGGGGGGAGGGTGGAGTCTTGCAGAGATGTGGCCCAGCAGTGCGCCCAGGACCGCCAAGCCCCAGGCCCCAGACCCCCCGCTGTTCTAGGCACGGATTGCTTTGTCCTGTTGTTCTCACCTGAGGACGTTTGGCCCTGAGCTCTTTGGCCCCATCTCTATGAATACGTTTGTCAGCACGATGCTGCCTGCAGAGTTCCGACTTCTAGGATGGCCCCATGATCCCCACCCCATTAGCTTCTGTTCCAAGACACGAGGGAATTTGAAGATGGGAGTTCATAGTTAAGGTTATGAATCCATTGACCTCAAGACGGGGAGATTCTCTGCTGGGGCCTGACCTAATCATGGGGCCTTTAAAGGCAGAGGGCTCTCCCTGGCAGGTGGCAGTTGGGGAGTCAGCAGAGGGGGGAGGGGCCACGTGACAAGGGGCCTCTGGTGATTTGCTGAGGGCCACCCCCACCGAGAGCCAACGAGACAGCAGGACCTCAGTGCCACACCTTGGGGAACCGAGTTCTGCCCCCGCCCAAATGAACCTGGCAGTGGCGTCTTCCCAGGCTTTCGGATGAGAACCCAGCCCAGGCCAGAGTGTGGTCCAGCCGGAGCAGAGGACCCGGCCTCGCTGGGCGTCTGGCCTGCAGGCCATGTGTCCACCACGCGTGTCTTTCTGAGGTGCCGAGGTAGTGATGAGCTGCCACACGGCGCCAGAAACCAACACCCTACCCCGAGGGGTGCTTTTCTGGAGACATGCCTCATGTTCGCTTCCTGGGACTGCTGTAACAGACCTCCACAACCCGGGGGCTCAGGACAAGGGAAATGTCTTCTCTCCCAGGTCTGGAGGCCGTGGGTCCGGAATCAGCATCACTGCGCCCAAATCAGGCGTCTGTGGGGCCGTGCTCCCGCCAGAGGCTCCGGGGAAGGACCCTTCCGGCCTCTTCAGCCTCGGGTGGCTGCAGGCCGCCCCTCACACACGGCTCCTCCTCTGTGCGTCCCTCGGACAGAATGCCCGCGCTCGCATCTGCGGCCTGCCAGAAAACCCAGGACAATCCAGGATAACCTCCCATCTCAAGATCCTTCACTTGATCCCATTTGCAAAGGCCTTTATACCAAGTAAGGCCACACTGAGAGTTTCTGGGCCCGGGCCTCCTATCTTTGGGGCCACCCAGCCTCAAAGACCATCAAATTGCCTGACCGATTTTCTATGCAGGAGGAGTTAAACCCTATTTCCAGTTCTCTCTGTAAACAAGCCCATGTCAGTCTTCCTCATCTGGGCATCTCTGCGCCCCTTCGGCAGGGACTGTTGGGCATGAGGTCATGCCCTCCCGTCCTGCAGGAGTGGGTTCTCGCTTGCAAGCCAAAACGGGTCAAGAAGACTTTGTTCAAGTTGTGTCCAGGTGCGGCTTTTTCCACGAGAGTTTTGGCTGTTGTCAGTTTTATTTTGTGTTAATTATCTCCACCAGTACGAGTCCTTTCAAACGGGACAAAGGCTGGGCGTGTGCTTTGACTCTGGCAAAGAGGAATAGATGCGGGTCTGCTGTGGGAGGCATAGAGCGGGTTAATGGGAACCTGCTTTTCACACCTCGTCCTGCTGAGACTGCCTCTTCACACCTCCCAATGAACTGCCCCGGCAGCTGACCCCACCCGCGGGGACCCCAGGGGGAGCAGAAGCAACATGCAAATAGCATTCCTGTTTGGGAAACCCACTCATGTTGCAAGGGGGGGCTACACCAGCCAGGGCTTGGGGTGCAGACAGACAGAGGGAGGTAGGAAGGGGTGACTGGGTTTCGGGACCTGCTGGGTCAGTGATGACTGGAGAGCTACTGCCGTCAGCCACGGGCTGGAGGGGTGAGTGGAGGCGTTTGACCCTCCTGGGTTCGTAGGGGCTGTCAGCCACATCTGGCTACCGGAGCCCCGGGTCTGTGCAGAAGCAAAAGGCTCTCTGCAGAGAGGGTCCCCTGTCCCATCAGGGTGCACGGAGGTGCGAGTCCCCGCTGGGAGCACAGGGATGCTCGCCAACTGGATTTCCAATTGTGTGAAGTATGGGGCAGGCGGGAGGGGTCAGACAGCTCCAGTTGCCCGGTCTGTCCGCAATGGAGGGGAGGGGCCGGGCTCTTCCTTCCCAGAGAACACGGAGGAGACACCAGGTTTTCAGTCCTTCCAACCACAGACCCCTTCATCGTCCTGTCTGGAGGGCAGGAAAATCCTTTTCTTGTTTGCTGCTAGGCCAGAGAAAGCCCTGGAGGTGTATGGGTGGGGGGGCATGGGGAGGGTGCTGGGGGGCTGCCCGAGCCTGCCAGGGACCCGCACGCCCTGCCCGAGTCTGTCTCAGTGAGGAGCCTGGGCTGGGCTGCAGGGAGCCGTGTGCCCCATGTCACCGTGACTGAATACACAGGGAGGCTGGGAACACGGGTGTGTGTCCCCACCTCCCCACCACCGACACCCCCCCCGGACTGCTTTGCCGCCCTACAAGCAAAATGCAATTATTTCTGAGGTCCAGATCTGACCCTTGCTTGGAGGGTCACGACTTTGAGGAGAGCCCCAGATGCTCAGAGGACGCTGTGAGCCCGGGAGTGAAGCCCTGGGAACGAGGGCTCCCGCCGGGACGCTGTCGGTGTGGTGGGGAGCCCAGGGCACCCCACGTCAACACACAGATCAGGGAGGGCTGCCTGGGGGAGAGGGGGCGGGGAGTCAGGGCTCTGGTGGCCTCCTTGCCAGGCCACTTCCTCCCTCCTTAGTTCCCCCGGGACACCTGTGCCCTGGACAGGGCATACCCACTGATGGCAGAGGCGCCACTGTGCAGGGGGGACAGACAGACAGGCGTCTGGACGTGGGTACTAGTAGCCATGTGCCTGTGGGGGAATTTCTCAGGCTTCCAGAACCGGGATCTGAGCCAGACACGGGCCGGCGGAAGCCGAGCTCACCCATCCCCCGCCGGCCCCAGCCACACACACATCCGGCCCTGGCCTCAGAGCCCTTGCCCTGGCCGGGCGAGGACACACGCTGACGCACCCAGCCTGTGTCCCCGTGACCTCACCGGGCCTGCAGGTCAGCAATAGGGGAAGGGAGGCTGCCGCTGCTCTGGGCCCCCCTGCAGCTGTGGCCCCGGGTTCTCTGCAGCCTGCAGGGCTGTGGCAGCCCTGAGTGATGGGGGAGGCGCGGGGCGCTGAGGGCGGAGGCCAGGCCAGGAGTGAAGAGGGAGGCGGGGACAGCCACGCGGGGGCACCCATGTGTGCAGCCGGCGGAGAGGTCCACTGGCCCGGACTTTGCCCCTGAAGGAACGTTCAGCGGCACTTGCTAACGATGGTGAGGGGGTGCCCGCCACCAGAGGTGTGGGGATCCTGCGGTGGGTGGGGGTGGGGAGGACAGTGGGGCCCGTGGGGACAGCCAGCAAGGAGCAGTCGGCGGGTGGAAAACTGCGGAGAAGGCACAGGGGCGGGAGATTCCTGCTGAAGGCAGGCCGGGGTGAAAGCACATTACTTGGGGTGCTGGGGGTTGAGGACCCTGATCAGATATCAAGGAGGGTGTGGTTCTTGTTAAAATTGGAGTTTATCAGGGCGCCTGGGTGGCTCAGTCGTTAAGCGTCTGCCTCCGGCTCAGGGCATGATCCCGGGGTCCTGGGATCGGGCCCCGCATCGGGCTCCCTGCTCGGCGGGAAGCCTGCTTCTCCCTCTCTCACTCCCCCTGCTTGTGGAAAGCCTGCCTCTCCCTCTCCCACTCCCCCTGCTTGTGTTCCCTCTCTCGATGTGTCTCTCTCTGTCAAATAAAAAAACAAAATCTTTAAAAAAAAAAGAATTTAAAAAAAAATAAAAAAAATAAAATTGGAGTTTATCAGGGAGTCACAGATGGGCCTAGGAGAAGATTCAGACCCAAGACTCTTTGTCATCCTTCACCTGGACGAGGGCAAGGGGTCCTTAGGGGCCCTCAGGGAAGAGGGCCTGACCCCCACCTACGGACCCCCACCTCCCCTCTGCTGGGGAAGGGTACGAGGCTGGCTGGCTGTGTGGGGGGCTCGTCCCAGCCTGCGGCTGGCTGGGGAAGGGCTGGCCCAGGGCCTGGGGGCTGGTGAGGCATCGCTGCCCACGAAGCTGCTTTGGCTCCGTGACCCCTCCTTGCCACCGGGCACCTAAGGGATTGACCCCACACACGAGCTCTTGAGCGACTCTTGGCTTCTCGAGGTAAGGACCGGGACCATCTTCCTCCCACCTGCTTCCACTCAGCCCCGAGGGCCAGTTTGAGACCCTGCGGCAGCGGTGTGTTCTATCCCAGGCCCACAAAACGTTGCCTCCTGGGACGGGAGGCAGGCGGCCCCTGCCATCCTCCCTGTCTGGGCGAGTCCTGGCTCCTGTCCGCCTCCGTTCCCACGTCTAGTAAGATGTCACGGTGGGGGTTGAGCTGGGAAGTGTTGGCCGAGGCTGAGGAAACATGGCAGTTGTCTGCCCCGTGCGTCCTCCAGGCTGGCCACGCCCACCGAGGTGTGGATGGCGCTGGGCCAGGAAGTCCCCACGAGGACGTCTGTTCCTGGAAAACAGAGGTTTCGGGATAGCTGAGCGTAAGAAACCACACGCTTGAAAGGAACCATTTTGCATCAGAGTTTGTCTAGAATGAAGAATGGACCCACTGTCGGGGGTCCCCACGGTGGGGGTGGGTGTACAAACTGGCCCACCCAGGAACACGGGTGACAGGGCCAGGGGGTGACAGGGTGCAGGGCTTTCTGTGGCTGAGACAAGCATGTAGGATGCCCAGCGCCACCCTCTAGGCAGAGCTACTGGATGATCAGAAGGTTCCGGAAGCATATCCTTTCGTTAAAGGCAGAGCACTACACACACCGTGTTCCCCACCTGTCGTTGTTTGCCCTCGTCTAGTGATTTCGGTCTGGCCTTCTAGAACGTGTTCGTTCCTTCTTGAAAATTCCTTCTTGAAAGTTTATTAAAGTAATATATAATCCAGTTCTTTGAGATTTTTTTTTTTTTTTTACAGAGGACGTGTTCAAGAATATATATGTCACCACTAATTTTTGGACATTTGCTATGCAAATTGTTTTAAGGTAAAAAAAAACCCCAAAACCCAAACTCAAATGCTTCCGTTAAAAAAGCCAATCAAACAAAAACAATGTGGGCAACAAAGCCACAGTTCAGATCCAGGAGTGCGGGACTGTGTCTGTCGTGGGGACCGAGGTCCCGGCCCTGGGGGTGGCCCCGACGAGCAGCACCTTTTCCCAGCCAAAGAGCCGAGGCTGCACAGCTGGACAGATGGACTGGTCTGCTCTGGTCTCTCCCTGCCCTGCTTCTCCCTTTGGTGCCAGGGACCCAGGATCGCAGGCCCCCGCTGCAGCAGGCTGGCACGGAGGGCCGCCCACCAGCCCCCTGGCTCTCCTGCAGCCTCCTGTTATCTCAGCTCCGTCCGGGAGATCAATCCCTTATTTGCATGGCGCTGTCCCCTCTTGCTTTTTATCAATATTTAATGACAGGCTGTGGGACGCCGTCGTTGGCAAGTCCTGGCGTGGCCCGTTCTCACGCGACCGTGATAGAGGTCCTGGCAGGTGCCGGAGCTCACAGGTCAGCTCCTTCATGAGGCCGCGGGCCCGGTGATTGGCCGGGTGGGCAAGGGCCTGGCGCTGGGGAGCGTGGTGATGAATTTTAATGAAGTTCCGGCCGCCCTGCAACGCGGGGCCTGCCTTTGGATGCGCGGGTGGGCTCCAGATGGGAGGCGGGGCTGGGCCGGGAGAGGGGCCCCTGGCCCACCCGGGAGGGCCTCCGAGAGGGGGCCTGAGCGGCAAGGAGCCTGGAAGCCGCTCACAGCAGGCCGTGCACGCCGTCCTTCTGCGGGCGATGCTGAGCCAGGACCGCCCTGCCACCACCCTGCCGCCACGATAACACGGGGCGGGGGGGCCAGCCTCTCTGACAGCACAGCTCCTCCTGTCTGTGTCCTGAGCTGTGGCACCACCGGTGGCAGACCCAGGGCGGGCAGGCGGTAAATAAGGCAGCGCGCCGGCATGTGCGGGGCCCCAAGATGAACACGCAGTGTCAGCTCCCCACCTCGCCCTGGATAAATGGGGGGTGACAAGGCGAGCGGGCAGGAGGGAGTCAATTTGCAGCTGCCGCGTGTGTCTCTGGGTCTAGGTTCCGCGTCCATAAATAACGCGGCCCCCCTCTCAGCAGGCTGGCGACAGGTAGGCCCTGTGTGCGGGGACCAGAGCCGGCCAGGAGGACGGGACTGCTGCATGGATGGCAGCCCGTTCTTTGATATACGGGGGGCTCCCGGCTCGGGGATTATCTGACTGCGCGTTTATGGCCCTTCGGGAAGGAGGCGGGTGGTCCTGTTGACTCAGCCGCACACACGTGCCGTTTGGTGTTGGGGCGAGCGAAGAGGCCTGGGTCTGCTCCTTTGGAGGGTGGGCTCAGAGGAGGTCCAGGGCCGGGCGCATTCCCTGGCAGGCGTGAGAGCCCCGAGGTGCCCTGGGGCCAGGCCAGCTGACTTCATCTTCCAGGACACACGGTGACCACCAGGGAGCTGCCTCGGGCTGATGACACCAAGTCTGTTTCACGCTTATCGGCTCAGGCCGGTGGGAGCTTCCGAGTGGGGCCAGATGCTGCAGTCCTGCTGTCCCCGGTCCAGGGAGGGCAAGGCGAAGGTGTGTTTCTGGGGCAAACACCTGGCTCTGTGGCAGGTCCTCCGGAGGAAGAGGGAAAGTGAGGGAGTTGACCGGGGTAGCTGGACGGACTTTGCAGCAGGTACAAATCCAAGTGCTGACAAGCAGTGGGGGGTCGGGGGGGGGGGGGGGGCCTTGCTGGTCATGTGACCAGGTTACTTAGTGCTACGCACCTCAGTGTTCCTATCTGTAAAGAGGGACCAAAGTGGCTGCTTCCAGAGTTCCTTGAAGCTTCCCGTGCCCCCAGCTGCAGGTCCCAGAATCCCCAACACCCGCACCCACTTTGAGCCCCACAGGCAGGCGGCACTTGGCCTCCCTGGCACTCTGCTCCCAGGTGGGCATTGGCTGGTGGAGAAGGCCGTGCTGAGGATGGATAACGTCCTTCCCAAAGCCCAGGCACCAGGCCCTGAAACCAGTCAGAGCGGGGGTATGCCCATTTGAAGCTACTGCCCAGAGGGTGAACTGGGGGGACCCGGAACTGGGGATGGAGGCAGAGGTTCCCAGGTGTGGGGGCTGGAGCCTAGTCCCAGGGCTCAGTGATGGGCATCCAGGGAGAGAAAAGCAGAAGGGGCACTCAGTGCAGGGTGGGGGGCACCTCATGGACAAACCGTGAGGATGGGGTAGCATGGCCAGGGCCCTGGGCAGGGAGTGCTGAAGGACATTCGAGAAGCCAGATGCCAGGCAAAGACTCAGACTCCGTCCTGCAGGTGGGGAGGGCAGTCTGGAGGCCCTGGGCTGAAGGATGACCGTTCGGGTTTGGGTTTGGAAGGGCCTCTGGGGGGCAGTGGCAGGTCTGTCTGGCACCGACATGGCCCTCTGGGTCCCCGGCATTGGGACGCTGGGTCGCGTCTCTCCCAGGAGCCTGTCTCCTGGGAGCTGTGCGAGGACCCTCCCTCCAGTCCTCCACCTTGCCCACCACTGTGGGCTGCCGCCGTTGGACTGGCTGGGCCGCCGGTGGCCCCCGGCCGGGCTCTGATGGCCCCACACAGAGCCGGTTCCTGGGGCAGCGAAGCAGCTGCTCTGAGCCCTGACAGACAAGATAAAGATGACGAAGTGCATGTTCTCTGACACAGAAACCCAGACTTCTGTGTTTGGGGAAATTTCTCCTTCCCTCGGCACGCAGGTCACAGACTTGCTCTCGTGGCCCCGCGCGCCCTAGCTCGGCCCCCGCCTTTGGAAGACGCCCCGGGCTGTGCCAGGGGCAGCTCCCACTTGAGGTGGGGGAGTCTTTTGAGCGTTAGGGTGGACAGGCCCAGGGGGCAGGGCGCTGGCAGGAGCCTCATCACTCTGCTCAGGCTCATCCTGAAGCACATTCCACCCCCGCCCCCCCCCGGGGCCCTGAGACAGCTCACCTGTGAGCCTGGGCCCTGGATCCCCAGCCCCCCGTTTGGGGTCAGGCAGGCGCACCAGAGCCCCACAAACCTTTGCTGACATGAGCTGACCCAGGAGGGCGTGGGAGGGCGTGGGATCCACGTTGAGTCCCTTCTGTGGTCAGAGTGAGTCGCACAGGTTGAGGCATCAGAATGAGTCCCCATGTCACTGCTGTGGGGCACACGGGCTATGTGGTGAGCCATCTCTCTGAAGGAAACAGAAACCCTCCTGCGTAGCAGTTGCTGATGTCCGTGGCGTGGACACCCCCCACAGCCAATTTCAAGCTACCCAGCATCCTGGCTGGTGATCAGCGGGCTTGCAGGTGCGGCCGGCGCTCAGTGGGACATCGGCTCATGATGTCTGTTGAGGAGTGGGGTGCATACGTGTTTTGAAGCCTGGAATACGGCACGTGAAGGACATGGAGAGCCCGTCAGCCTTGAAACAGCAAGACCACAAAGCCCGTGGTTGGCACCTGGGACCAGCCCAAGTCAAGTCAGAAAACGGCAGGTGGCACCGACTGAGGCTGGTCATCCTGGGGCATCTGGGGACAGAGAGTGTGTAGTCAGGCCTCCAAGGGCTCCTCAGCCCAGCCCAGGCCACGGGAAGCCACGAGGGGCCCCATGGAGAGGAGGCCAAAGCCTGGCATCTCTCTGACCCCCAAATGGGCTGAGCCCTGACCTGAGTCTCAGACGGAGCCCTGCTCCTGCCCTGTTGGATTTGGGGCCCCTTAGCCATCATGGACCGGATGCAGGGGCTCTCAGTGGCTGATGAGCCTGACGTCCTCTCTCTCCCGCTCCCTGTAGCCCCCGGCTCCAACCCCCCCCCCACCTGCCTCCCCCCGCCACTTCCTTGCTAAGGTCGACCTATGACAGTACGCCCTGGCAGGGAGTGGGGTGCGAGGCCCCTCAGGCCCCTGCTCTGGGCCACTGTCTGGAGGGGGTGCAGGGGGCAGCGGTTGAAGGGCTTTGTTTCTGGTCCTGCCCTATGACTGTCCTGCGGGCTCTTCTCTGGGACCCAAGCCTGCCCCACACCCACCTCAGGTGCCCCTCTCTGCTCTGACCACCCCAGGCCTGGGCAGTCTGCAGTGTGGCCATGGGGACCTGGGGACCTGGTGGGTGTGGGGGGCATGGCTTCCCACCCACTCAGTTACTCGGTCATTCCTGGAGACGCCTGGGGGCCATGACCCTTCGGACTGCTCATCTGCGGGGAACCCAAGGAAGACCTGTTCTCAGACCTCAGCCAGGGAGGAAATCGGCAGAAATCGAGGTGAACGTTTTCATTCGCCGGATGGGTTTTCATTGACTGGCCAGAATTTGTGGGTCCGCAGAGGCCGGAGGGGGATGCCGGCCCGCAGAGGTGCTCCTGCACCTGAAACTCGCCTCCTGGGAGCCACAGACGCTGTCCACTGGGCCCCCCGGGCCCCTCCTCCAACGAGGGTCACTTTACTGCTAAACTGTACTTAAAGCAAGCCCTCCCTGCGGTAACACCTTGTCCCGTGTGTGATCTGTCTGCAGAGGGAGCCTCCTGGTTTGGCACGGGCTTGGTTTTCAGCCCTGTCGCCGTGCACGCTCATTTTCCTTGAACCTGCTAACGAGGCTTTGGTGTCTGACATCTGGCCCATGTCTCCAAAGAGATTTATCGCTCCCCCTCGCCCGGCCCCTCCCTCACCCTCGGCAGGAAGCTCCAGGGGTCAGATTTGATTTGGTCCAGTGTCTCCGAGCGGAAACTGCTGGAAGGGAGTTGTGGGCAGGGGGCTGCATCTGGAGGCTGGATGTCAGCTCCCGACGGGCCAGACATTGCTGGCCAGTGGGGCACGGGGTCTGAGGTGACCCTGACCCGGGAGCGGTGAGAGCCCACCAGACGCGGCCGCTTGGCTGACACGCATGCCCTCCACTGAGCCCTCCCAAATGGGCTTCCTAACCCCGTTTCTTGGGTGAGGGGCACCGTGTCTCAGACCTACCCAGTCACACCGAGGTGGCCAGCCTCCGGTCTGGGGCCTGCAGACCTGGCCTGGGTTCTCCATGGTACAGGGACCCCAGGATCAGCTCACGGCCTCAGATGGTCTCACCTGTGTGGCTCCAGCCCTGTTTTCTGGCAGGAATCAGGCAGGTGGACCAGACTTCACACTAGCTTTGATCCAGAGCAAGGCCCTGTGTGATCATGGGTGAGGGTCCTGACCTTCCTCAACCCAAGCGGGGCTAAGATGGGGGGGGTCTCCTGACTGTTGTTGATGGACAGAGTGCGGTGGGGTCCGGGTGCCCCCTCTGCCCACCCTCACCCTGCCCGTGTTTCCTCCAGAGGCCAGGGCCCTGGGGGGGCAGTGTGGCCGTCAGGCAGGCCTGCCCCAGATCCCACCTCTCACACCTACCACGGACGTGTGGCGAATACTCTGGTGCCTCAGTTTTGTCACCTGTGAGTTGGGCTAATAACGCCCATGACCCAAAGCCGTGTGGGGATCCGCTGCTCTTGTCCTGGGCAACACGGCACCATCCGTCTGCCTCCACCTATGGGGTCCTGAGCGGTTTGCTGCGTAATGAGGACGCGCCGTAGGGATGGTTCTGGACCCACGTCACTTGCAGCTGGGGCCACGGCTGATGGGACCTGCGCCTGCTGACCCTGTGAGGACCACTCCCGGCGTGAGGGGTTCCGGCCAGTCGCGGGGATCCCGTTCACAGTCCCGTTTGACAGGGCCGCGCTGCGGGTGAGGAAGGCGCTTGGCAGGGTGCGGGCTGCTGTGCCTTTAAGATTGCGCCGGTTCAAGTGAAAGACACCCACTTCACCCTGGTGTGTGCGCCTGGCCTGCCTCGGCAAACACACGATAAATCAGCATTTCCCAGACCGCCCGCTCCCGGGTTTCCAGACAGCCGCCGTCTTATTAACATTTATGTTTCATTTTGTGTGGCTAATATTGTCTCAGAGAAATTAGGGGGAGCTTATTAGTGTTTGATTTAGTGGCAGGACCCTGGTGAGCATGGCGGTCTCATTCCACGGGCCAGAGGAGGGGGCGGGCCCCAGCAGGTGTCCCTTGGGTGTTAGCAAGACGGCCCCGTGCGGCCCGGGGCGGACACTGCCGTCAGGACGGGCCGCCCCAGAGCGGTCCCCGGCTCCTTGCTTGCGGCAGGCTTCTGTTCGAGCGCGGCTCTGGAACTGAGCCCCAGATGCCCCCCACTGTCCCCCATATGCCTGTACCACTGGGGGGGGCTTGGCCCGAAGCTCACAGCAGTTACTGCCCACAGGACCCCGGGACTCAGACGGGGCCGTGTCCACACTGGCCACGGGTCTCCTGAGTGCTGGGCACGGAGAAGAGGGAGGTATGCAAGAAGGGGTCCCCGGGGACTCTCAGACTGCAGGGGCTGGGGCAGATCCCGTGGGCCTGAAGCTTATGCAAGTTTGGGTGGGGGGCTCTTCTTTAGGAAAGAAAATATAAAATAAAAATAACACACTAGTTCCTGGGCCTTACAAGAGACCGTGGGAGTGAAGGGTCTGCACTGAGTGTTCCCAAGGGGCAGGGTGGATGGCCCTGCGGGGGCTGTCAGCCAGGGGGCCCTCCCCGTCACGGGGATGAGACTGGTTGGCACAGGGACAGAAGCACTCACACTACTGGGGACCAGACCTGGGCATCACGGAACCCAAGGTTGGTTGGACCCCTGGTGCCGGGAGCAGCTGGGCCTCAGAGGCCGCTGGGACTCAGGCCCAAAGGTCTGCAGGAAAGTGTCTGTCTCTGGGCTCCGGGCTGCGCTTACGGTCCCACGCTGGTTCATTCCACGTGGGACTGGAGGCCCTGGATTTTCCGCCTTCCTCCTTTGGCCGCCAGAGGGAGGCTGATTTTCCTTCCTAGAGTCAGTCCCAGTAATCCCAGCAAATGCTCTGATTGGTCCAGCTTGAATCAGGTGACTGTCTCTGGACCAATCAGCTGGGACCAGGGCAGTGGGGACAGAGCAGCCTTGCAGTGGCTGTGGGGGTGGAGACCTGGGGGGAGTTCCTAGAGAGGAGTGTTGAGCTGAGGGTAATATTGGTCTCCCTCCAACCCCCACTAAGCCTGGACGACTATGGGAGATCACAGGGAGGGGTGACTTAGTTTTACTTGTGAGAACAATGGAAAGTTTCACAGAGGGGGGCCTTCTGGACTGGGTCTTGTAGTATCAATAGGAGTTCACTGGGCGGGGCTGGAGAGTGAGGTAACTTGAAGGAGGCACGGAGGTCTGGAATTGCTTGGGAAGAACACTCTGTTCAGCAAGGTTGGAGCATGGACCTCGAGCTGCAGGGATGGCAAGAAAGGTGGAGAATCTGGGAGGGAGGCCATGTGCTCCAAGCGGCAGCCATGGACTTGCGTCTAGAGGCAGTGGGGAGCCACCAGCGGACTTTAATGGCGTGATGAGATCAGGCCCTTCCCGTGGCACCGTGAGGATGGTGGATGGTGACTGGAGGCTCGGGGAGGCAGAGCACCCAGCCCAAGGTGGCACGCTGGCTGGGGGGCACCGCATGCTTGGGCCCCTCTGAGCCGTGATCTCCGAGTCCCTCTCCCATCCTGGCCGGCGGCTGCCAGGGCCGGAGGTCTGGCCAGTTAACGGTGGCCACGGCTGGCACTCACTGTGCGCTGGCCCCGGGCCAGGGGCTGTAGCTCACCTGAATCCCCTGCCACCCTAAGCGCAGGTGCTGCCGCAGGGACTGTCCGCTCCTTTACAGACGAGGGAACAGAGGCGGGCAGGTCACTGTTCCTCATGTTCCACTGTTCCTCCTCAGCTGAACAAGCAGGGGTGGGACTTGAACCGGGTGTGTCTGGCTCCCGAGCCTGAGCTCTGACTTCTGTGCTGGCCCATGGCTGCCCATCACGGTGGCCCGATGCTTGGCCAGTGGACAAATCGCCAGACTCGTCCCGGGCGTTTGACCGTGAGACCCACCGGCAGGGGCAGAGAGCAGGTGGGGCCACGAGGATGCTGAGAGAAGGCAGCGGGCAGCAACAATGGGGGCCTCGGCCTCGGGCTGCGGCTGCAGGTAGAGTGGCTGGGGGTCTGGGCGGACAGCATGGTGCTGGGGAGATGCAGCAGATGCCCGTCCCAGGCACCCGTCCCACGGCCTGCTTGGTGCTCAGCCTTCCGCTGCCCTTTGCACCCCACAGACCCCACTGACTGTGGCTGGCACGAAGTGGGGGCCGGAGCTGCCCCCTGCCTGGGCCCCACACTCCCTCCTCCCTGGCAGGCCCCCTGCTGGAGTGGAAGGCTGGACCCACATCTACATTTAGATTGAAATGTGCGGAGGCCCCTCCTTCTGTCTTGCGGAGGGGCCTTCAGAGAACGACCACACTCCACCGAGGGACTGCACAGAGTGTCAATTAGGCCTTGCTGGGAGCGGCGCGACCGTGGGCCTCCCCCCTGCCTGCTAAAGGGGTTACGGCCCTGTCCCTTCTCTGGGTGGGGCCACGTCCCGGGGGCTCTGACCCTGGCGGGCTGCCATTCCCACTCACTTGTCTTGCTTTCTTTCCCAAATCGACCTGTTCATCCAAAGCATTACTTAGCGGGCATCTAACCTCGTTTTACAGGGGCAGGCGGCGTAAATTACGGGCTGTGCCGATTCCGGTGGGGGCTGATCTCTACTCACTTTGCGGTGATGTAGTTGTGGCCTTGGCTGTGCCATATTTATGGTGTGTGATCGACTTTCAGCTTGCTGCCGTGGCCCGCCTGTCCGGGGCATCTGTTGAGATGTTCTACGGAGCCACTGGGGACTCCTGACGTGGGTGGATCTGTCTTCCTGGCCCCGAGCGAGGCTCGGTCCCCTTATGCTGGACGCTGGCCCCTGGTTTGCTGGGGCATCTTTAGGTGGAGTGGATGGGCTGCTCATGGGATGTCTGCCTGCCAGTCCGGGCCCGAGTGCTTTGCATCCCTGGGACACCTGCAATGTGACGTGACGCGTGCTGACCGTGCGATCTTCATGTGGACAGTTAAACAGTGTGACGGGACACTATACCAGCTGCTGTTTACTGAGCAGCTACTATACCCCAGGTCAGTTACACACCCTCTGGGTCTGTAGCAGCCCTGAGAAGTCCGCGTCCCGGGTGGAAAACTGAGGCTCAGGGTGCAGGTGCGTTGCCCAAGGGAACGGGGCCTGGGATCCACACTGCACCGCCCTCTGGCTGCTCTGGGGAAAGACAGGCAGCGCTGCGTCTCTGGGGCCCCGCCCCCTTCCTTTCCTGCCCCTTTGTGTGTCTTCCATGATGGAGACGCTTCGTAAAAAGCCTAATGCGGTTTTTGTTCCCGGCCCAGAGAGATCTGATCATGGTAATTCTGTATCCGCTTGCCCCTATTTATCCCCCGAGTCCGGCCAGCAATAGGGGAAGCAGATTATCAGCGCCAGGCTTGATAAATTGGACAGAGGGCTGGAATGGAAGAGAAAGTCTGTCTCTATTGTTGCAGACAAAGCCGGCGGGCGGGCAGCATATGTCGTGCAGGCAGCCCCTCACTGTGGCAGAGGCCCAGGGCCTCAGAGCAATCAGGGGCTTTCAAGAGGCCCCCCGCCTACGTGGGAGGCAGGGACCCCCATTAGCCTGCCTGGCTGTGGGGGAGGGGTGACAAATATCAGTGGGATGCAGGGGAGAAGAGATGATCAATGAGGGTCGATCGATTTGTCTCTTTCCCCTCGATTTGATTCAGAGCGATGTGGAGATGAGGCCTGGGGAGGACGCGTTGGCAGGAGCCAGGCCAACAGGGGCTTAGTGGATCTTCCATGTTGTGAGGACGGGGAAGGGGGCTGAGAGCTGTTGGCTTTGTCAGGTGCTTGGTGGTATTGATTGGTATTAGAGATGATAATGAGTCAATTCTGCGGGGCACGGGGAGGCCTTAACCATTTCATGGCTTGCTGGGCTACCCTGGGCAGAGAAGACCCAGACTTGGGACTCCTCTCCTGCTCCTTCCCCCCAGGTCTGCAACCGATACTCCAGCCTGGGCTGGGCTCCTGCCTCAGTGGTCCTGGAGGTCAGGCCAGAAGGCGCAGAGGCACGGGGCTGGGGGACTGGTTCCAATGGGCCAGAGTCAGCCCCATGGGTCTGACTGAGCGCCCGGTGGGCTCCTGGCATGCTGTGCATCCTCCCAACCACCTGTAAGATAGGCATGGGTGACTCTGTTATTTGGAGGCTCCCAGTTATGGAGTGGTTGGCCTCTGCCTGCTTCCCAGCACAATCGCTTCTCATGCTTGCCACTCACTAATGGAGTGCTGACCTTTGTTGGGTCACCAGACCCCCTGAAGCCCCTCTCCTCATCTGTAAAATGGGAATCATGACAGACTGGCTGAGAGAATTCAGAGAATGGTGACAAGTGTTTTGTGGACCTAGACCGACACCAGTGCTCCATTACAGGGCCTAGCCTGAGCCCCAAGCTTGGCTCCAGCTCTGTGTCTGTCCAATTTGGTGAACATTTAATGTCAAGGAATCTGTTTGTTATTGCATGGAGGAAGGAAGTACTCGTCACCTTTCTGCATGGTTGTGAGAATCAAATGAGCCAATATGTGATAAGTATCTCGCATACAGTTGTTGCCAGAGAAGGATGACTATCATTATTGTCATCATCAGCTTTGTCACTGTCGACATCACCATCACCATCATCACCGTCATCACCATCATCATCACTACCAACACCACCACCATCACCACCATCATCATCACCACAACCGCCATCATCACCATCATCATCATCATCACCACCATCATCATCACCATCACCACCACCACCATCATCATCACCACCATCATCATCACCATCACCACCACCACCATCACCATCATCACCATCATCATCACCACCATCACCACCACCATCATCACCACCATCATCATCACCATCACCATCATCACCATCACCATCATCATCACCACCATCACCACCATCACCACCATCACCATCATCATCATCATCACCCTCATCACCATCACCACCACTATCATCACCATCACATCATCATCATCATCATTGTCATTGCTGTGGTCACTGTCCTTGCCATTGCCGTCATCATCATTGTTATTATCATCTTGGAAGGTAATCCCTTCCAAGGAAGGAGAGTGGAAAGATGGGGGCAACACTAAAGAGATATGGACAGGAGAGGATAATATTAAGAAATAATTATATGTCAGTAGGATGAACAAGTAGAGAGAGAGAAATTGGTAGTGTAGGAGAAGGAGGGCCAGTTGTAGGAGCAATATGGTTTTTTTTCTCTCTGGTTTCTTCTCAAGATTTTTTCTTTATCATCGGTTTTCAGTGGTTTGACTATGATGTGCCTGTGTGTGTGTGTATTCATCATGTTTGGGGTTTGCTGAAAGTCTCAGACCTATAATTGACATTTTCTTCAAAACTTTTTAAAAAAGGTTAATTTATTCATTTGAGAGAGAGTGCATGAGCAAATGAGGGGAGAGGCAGAGGGAGGAGAGAGAATCCTCAGACTCTGTGCTGAGCTCGGAGCCCGACTCAGGGCTCCATTTCACAACCCTGAGATCACGACCTGAGCAGAAATCAAGAGTCAGACACTCAACCGACTGAGCCACCCAGGTGCCCCTCTTCAAACTTTTTAAGAGTATTTGGCTCTGGTTACACATATCTTAGGCCACCTCAGGCCGTTAAGACACTGTTATAAAATGTAGGTTTTATTATTATTCCAATATGGTGAGGCCACCAGATCAGAGGATGACATCGTTAAAGAGATAGTTTGTTACACTTCCTGAGAGAAGGGGGCATACCATCCCATGCAGGGCCACCTGGGGAAACACTAGGGTTGGTCAGGAGGCAGAGGGTGCAGGGTAAACCATAGGCAAGAGCTTTTATTGTGGTTTTCATGGGAGAACAAAGGTAGGCTTAGGCTTGACTAGTTTGAATAATTTCAGTGGGCCCTGGGGCACCGGGGTTGTCCCCAATTGTTTGGGGCTGGCCTTGGGGGTAACTGGGACAGAGAAATAGTGTCCAGAGTCAGAGAGCCCATTAAAGGTGGTAGCAGGGGTGTGGGATGTGCATTGGTTGGTTTGTTTATGAAAAATGCACCTGAGTCATTTATTATCTCAGGGAATTAGCTAGCCCAGGGTGGGGGGCAGTATCTTCAGGGCCAGCAAGATCCCTGACATCAAAGCATCAGAATAAAGAAACGTGTTTCCTGCGGGCACTTTTCATGTTCTAAAATGTCTTCAAGCTCTTTGTTCTTCAGATAGAATAATTTCTATTGATCCGCCTTCAGCTTGCTGACTCCTCTACAACCTAATCTGTTGTTAAACCTATCTAGTGATTTAAAAATTTTTCAGATATTGTCTTTTTCAGTTCTGTGAATTATCATCTTGTTCTTGTTTGTAGTCTGTTTTTTTCTACTGAGATTCCATAACTAACCATGTCATATTTTTGTTTAAACCCTGGACGTATTTTTAATATCTGTTTCTAAAGTGATTTTTCTGTCTTTTTGCTTGCCTAGTAATTTTTTATTGGAAATTTGATATTGTAAGTGATACATTGTTGAAACTCTGGATTCTGTTGTCTTCCTCTGAGAGGTGTTGATCTTTGTTCAGAACAGCAGGCTGTTGGGTCACATGAACTTGTATACTTTGGTTTCACACCATTGTCTTTCTGCGCAGTCTGTGTCCCGACAGGCTCTTTTTTTTTAAAGATTTTATTTATTTGACAGAGAGAGACACAGCGAGAGAGGGAACACAGGCAGGGGGAGTGGGAGAGGGAGAAGCAGGCTTCCCGTGGAGCAGGGAGCCCGATGTGGGGCTCAATCCCAGGACCCTGGGATCATGACCTGAGCCGAAGGCAGACGCTTAACAACTGAGCCACCCAGGCGCCCCCCGACAGGCTCTTCTTATGAGGACATAGTCCTACTGGATCGGGGCCACCCCCGTGCCATCATTTAAACTCACTCACCCCTGTAAAGCCTCTGCCTGCAAATATAGTCACAGTCTGAGGTCCTGGGGGTTAGGACTGCAGCACATGAACTTTGGGAGGGGGTCACAGTTTAGTTCATAGTAGTGAAGTCATTAGCAAGAGACGAGAGGATCCAGGTCCCAGCATGGCGATGAGGGCAGTGAAGGGTGTGGTCCTTAGCTGTGAACTTCAAAGGAGCTGGAGAATTTGAGGGGCATGGAGGACACATATTTGCCAGCATCAGCAGGGCACAGCGCCAGGGAAACCAGGTGTGGGAGGACATGAAGGAAGCCGGGGCTCCTGGGAGAGTTGGGGTCACCTGGACGGGGTGGGGTGGGCTGGAGGATGGAGACGCGTGGCCACGGTTGCACCTGTGAATGGCACCATCTGTGGGACCCCAGACGCTCGATGAATTCTGCCCCCAGCACAGCTGCCTCCTGATGCCAGGGACCCTCTGTCCCCCCTGGACCAGAGACCCCACAGTGAAGGGACAGGGAGACGGCCTGCCTTATCATCTGCCCCGGACTGTTCTGTCATCTGTACAATGGGAGTGACCATCCCTACCCTTCCCTGCTGTTCAAGGCTAGAATGCCACGGGATATTTCAAAAGACTGAAGCCCCTGGGGGTGCCAGGTTGTGACTCCTGCAGGATGCGATGGGGGAAAGTGCCAGGGTTAAGGGGCCTGCTTCAAGCCGGCTGGGAGTTCGGGCGTCTCGATGACACTGTCTTCAATCCCCCTACTTGAGCCGGTGGTCAGGAGATGAACTCCTGTGCCTGAGTTACGACTTACTTTAGCGTCCCCATCCATGTCCCCTGCCTGGCTGCCTGTGGCTCAGCGGCAGGGGGAGGCAGGTGCGAGCAGGCGGCTGGGTGGAGGAGCCCCGTCCAGAGCCCTTGCTCCCTGTCCCCAGCTCCCACCTGCCCCAGGGCTGCCGGTAGGGCCTTCTGTTTCCTCCTAGGGGACACAGTCAGGTCATTTCCTGGTATTGAAGGATGTGTCAGGAGCCCCACCCAATCAGAAACGGACGCCTGCTTGCTGGTCCAGACCCCTAGAGGACCCGACAGGGCCAGTGACCGGGAGGCACTGGGCTGGTGCCTCCTAAAGACCGTTAGACGCAGGCGGGTCACTGCTCCTCTGACCCCCGGATGCCTGTCGGAAAACAGGGGTGACAATACCATCCTCACTGGGAAACAGCACCAACCAGAGGTCAGTCAGGGGCTTCGGGGGCTGTGGATGTCATATTCAGGTCAGACAGGCTCATGGAGAGCAGAGCTGCCCCAACAGGTACCCGAGAGGGGCCACGCACGTGGTGGCGGTGGGCTGGTGGGCTCTGAGCTGGCCCTTGAAGGCTGTGGAGGGCAGTAGGATGTGCCTTGGTCCCTGGGGCGGGGACTGGGCAGAATTTCCGAGGAGGAGGTCAGAGAGACGGGAGGAAGCTGGGGTGAGGGGCTGGGGTGCCGGGCACCAGGCTGCGATGATGCCTTCCCCTCCAGCCAGGAGGAGCGTGCATTTTCATGGGAGGAAGAGGGAGAAAAATGACTCCGGGACTCGGGGCAACTTCAGCAATCGGCTCCTTGTCAGGCAAAGAAAATGCTTTTTAATGTTCAGATTAATTATTGATCAGCACGTGCCGGATTACTGCTTCCTGTCGGCTGACACAGGGCTCCCGCTGTGGGTGCTGGGAGAGCAGCGGGACCCCTGGGGTGGTGGTGACACCCCATCAGTCACTTTCTCCCTGCATGTGTGGGAGGTAAGCCCAGGCACACCGTGAGGGCGCTGACACGGGGGTTGTCCCTGCACAGAGGAGGGCGCCCCGCACAGAGCCGACACTGGCTGGCCTGGGACAGCGCTCGATGGCCACGGGCCAAGGTGCAGCCCAGGCCTGGTGATGTGCGTGACAGCCTCAGCTGGGGCACCGGAGGCTGTGGCTAGCCAGCCCACTCGCCCAGAAACGCCCGGAGGTCCCGGGCCCCAGGACAGTGACAGTGGCTGGTGATTTGCACCTTGAGTTAAAACCGAATAATAGAGCAAAGTACATTCTTCTTATTTTTTCATTCTTATTTCATTGTGAAATATCACACAGATGCAGAGAAGTGCATAACTCATAAAGGTAGGCTCTAACGAGGAACTCGAAAGCAAGCATCTGGATAAGCATCACCCAAGGCCTGAGGCACTGTATTGTTGCTCCCAGTCCGGGCTCCCCTTCCTCTCCAGACCCTTCCTCTCCCCCTAGTCCCCACCTAGGATGCCGGCAGCACTCACGAGGCCCCTGAGCTGTCCCTGGTGGCAGATTTTATATAAATGAAGTGACACATGATCACCCCTTTGTTTCTTGTTTTGTTCTCGTACTGTTTTGTCACGACATGCAGCCCGTCTCCATAGTATCGCACGGAGCATCTCTTGTCAAGTGTTGGATTTCTCCAGCTGGGGTCCACCGGCGCGCGTGGCTCTGTGGTGTTCATTGCACGAATACACTCACCCCCCCGCTGATGAAAAACGGGAGTGCTGCCACATTTGGCTGCCCTGGCCAATGCAGCTATGATCACGCTCACATGTGTTTGCTGGTGCCCGTTCTCCAGGGAGTGGAGATGCTCATCATATGAGCGCATCTCCAACCCTTCTAGATAATGCCAATCTGGGTTTCAAAAAACTAACCGATCTTATTTTTTTGAGAAGTTTTAGGTTTATAGAATAATTGAGCGGAATGCACAGCCCGTTCTCATATACCCTCTTCCCCTCAGGGTTTCCCTATTATGAACATCTTGCTACTCTCATGTGCTACATTTGTTACGCCTGATGAACCGGTATTGATACATTATTATTATTTTTTAAAGATTTTATTTATTTATCTGAGAGAGTGAGAGAGAGCAGGATGGGGGAGGGGCAGAGGCAGAGGGAGAAGCAGACTCCCAGCAGAGCAGGGAGCCCGATGCAGGACTCGATCCCAGGACCTCAGGACCATGACCGAGCAGAAGGCAGACGCCTAACGACTGAGCCACTTAGTTTACATTAGGGCTCAGACTTTGCATCGTGCATTCTATGTGTTTTGACAAAACCACTTAGTTTACATTAGGGCTCAGACTTCACGTCATGCATTCTATGTGTTTTGACAAATGAATAATGTCATGAATCTCCCACCATCGCATCATCCAGAATTGTTCCCTTGCCCTAGAAACACCTCATGCTCCACCCAATCTGTTTTGCAAAGTGACTGTCCCCGCGGACACTCCCCCCAGCGATGATAGGAGTGGTTGACAGGCTGTACGTGGTATTGTTAGAATTTATAATCTCTCCCTATTTGGTGGGTTGGGGGGAGCAGGATCTCATCATCGTGGTTTTATTGTGCGTTTCCTTGACTTCTAATGAGATCAGGCACCTTTTTCTATGTTTCTCTGCTGTGTAGCTTTTCCCTTCTGTGGAGTGGCTGATGGAGTCTTTGGAGCATTTTCTAACCTTTGGACCGCCTTTCTTTCCCCTGTGGATGTTCCTCACGTGTCCTGGACGCAAGGCCTCTCAGGGTACGTCTTCCCTGGTGACATGGAGCATGTTTTCACTCTCATTATAGGGAATTCCCAGGAAAGAAGTTCTTGAGGTTAATGTGGCCGAATTTATGAATTTTTTCCGTTGGTTAAAGCTTTTCGTGTCTTATTTAAAACTGCTTTCCCTGCTCAGGGGTCATGACGCCATTATCCTGTATTATTTTCCAAAAGCTTGGTATCTTGCTTTTTCCACTTAAGTCTATAAATCTACTTGAAGTTGATATTGTGCACAGTGTGAGTAGAGCTCCAGACTCATTTCCCTACACAGAGAGCCAGCTGACAGAGCACCAGTCATTGCAAAGATCATCTGTTCTTCGCGGCTCTGCGGTCCGACCTCAGCCACAAATCAAGGGGCCATCCGCTCCCAAGCCTGTGTTTGGGGTCTGTATGCTGTCCTGGGAGTCTACTTGTCTGCTTCTGCACCGTGTTCCACACCTCTGGGGCTCAACAACCTGGATGTCTGGTAGAGCACATTCTCCCCACTCTCTCCTTCCGTATGGGGGTCGGGGCTGTTCCGGACTCTTTGTAATTCCACATACCTTTTGGTCTCAGCTTGTCAAGCTCTCTGCAGACACAGCATCAGCCCCGTGGGGGTTTTGATTGGAATTTTATGGAACTTGGGAAGGACAGGCATCTTCATGACATTGTGTCCTCCAACACATGAGTATGGTTTATCTCTCTCTATCTGGTGTCCCTCAACTTCTTGGAATATAACTTAAGTCTTTACCAAAGATTGTATAACTTTGTTAGACATATTCCTAGATATCCAATATTATTTGATGCCTTAAAATTACATGTCTACTTGTCTGTTGATGGGGAGATGCACTTGGAGTGTGTGCGTCCCCCTGAAAGTCACTGTGGGCTTTGAAACCACGTCTGCAGGTCGGGCCCTCCACTTGACTCCTCTTCTCTCCAGCTGCACACTCTGCTGTTGGACGGGTCCCGCTGGTTCTAGTTTTTGGTTATTTTTCAGATTTAGACATTTTCCTTTTTATTTTTTTTCCCTGAATCTGCTCTGACAGGTTTTATAGTTTCAATCTCTTGCAGATAGGTCTGAATTTGCTTGTCCTTAAAGGGCCACCGTTTTGTATCTTGTGCTTATAATCCCAGCACCGAGGGTCTCTGTGCACCTGTTTCCATCGTCTGGTCCCAGAGCTTGGTTCATAGCGCATGCGGCTGTCCCTGCATGCTAGAGATGGCATTTGAAAAACAACCGGTAGGAATAATTTGTGCTCTAGGAGGGAAGCACCTTTCTTTAGGGACGGTTTTGGTTTGCGTTTTCCTGGTGACTGGAGGGGCACTCTGGCTGTTTTAGGCCAAGTTCAAGGCCTGAGGTTTTCTGGGGCAGGACCATTAAGCCCACCATGACGAAGTGTGAGCCCACACAGGGCCGACTGCTTCTGGCCATGCCCCCAGCCCCCTGCCCGGAGGCATAGCTTCGGGCTTGTCCCCGGTGCTGGGCTGGTAGGTCTTTAACCACGGGGTCCCCAGCAGCTCAAACCTGGTTTGCTGCACCTGCCGATTCCCTGGTGTAAATGCTCCCACAGTGGCTGATAAAGCCAGTCGCACGTCACAGAGAACGCCATTGTGCCCAGTCGGCTCCTGTGGGCCACGGCGGCCATGCCAGCCACGCCAGCAGTCATCCCTGGGCGTCCCATGCCTGCCGCCGCCTCCGGGGGCCAGTCAGCCCGGCTGTCCTCGCTCAGGCTGCCGAGGCCTTTGGAGCAAAGTCAGGCTTTGACCGCCGGGCTTCCCTTGCTGGCCCCTGGCCTCCTCAGGGGTTGGGGCTCGTGATACCTGCCTCACTGTCTGATTAGTTGTGTTGTGCTTGGGAGGAGACGGAACCATTCGTATGCAGCTTATCTAACTGCTCAGAGGAAGAGTTGGTCCCGATCGCCCAGCCTCTTCCTGTGAACATACGTCTCCTGCTTTGTGCTTTCAGAATAACGTGTGGTCACTGCAGGAAAAAGCAGAAAATACAGAAGAAAGAAAAGCAAGAGACAGTGCTCCAACCCAGTGAGAACACTGGACGTTTTGGGGAAATGTTCTCCGGTCGTAATATTATTTTTGTGCATAGTACAGTCTGCAAGGGCCTATGCCGTGCGCCGAGGGGGCAGTTCGTAAAGCACAGAGCAAGGCCAGTGCTGACCGCTGGCTAAGCCTCCCAGTGCGTCTGAGCCTCTGTCCCTCAGCTGCCAAAGGGACTGTCCCCTGCTTCCCTCCGGCTGCTGACACAGAAGCTGTTCAGGGGACGTCCCTGCAAGCGAAGCAGATGCAAACGTGCTGTTGTAAATGGCTGTGGCGGCCAGGCCCTGCGACCCTGGATTCCAGGGTTCGGGCCAGCTGTTGGCCTCTTTGGAATCCTGAGCTTATGGGGAGCCGGAGCCTCATAAATGTCAAAGAACGCATTTTCAGCAGCCCAGGAATCGGAGAATGTGTCTCCGAGGGCAGCATTCTTTCCACCGCACACAGCTGCCTGGCTCCTGTTTTTACCCTTGAGCCATAATTAGCCCTTGCCTCTGACCCTGAATTCCTGCCCAGGCCAAAAATACACCGTGGCAGGCGGGAGGGGGCCCAGAAGACACGGGGAGGGCTTGGGGGGCCTGCGGGGGCAGACACGGTGGGGCTCGGGGGCTGCCTGGCCGTGGGGCACGCGGTGCTGCTGGACGCCTGCCTCATGGGGCCCTCTGTGCAGACGTGGAGGCTTCACCCTCCCTGAGGGGGTGTGGCCTGCGCCCCGCCAGGTGGGGCCTCTGGGGTCCGATGCCCTGGTCCTCCCACTCAGGACAGCTGCTCGGGCCGGGACAGCGATAGTCCTTGGCGACGCCACCCCTGCCCCCAGATGGTGCTTCCACCGACACGGCCTGGGGTGGCCATCTTTCCTGCCACCTGGGGCAGATGGGACAGGGCAGGAGGCTGGGAGGGGGTGGTGGGGGCACCGGCAGGGGCTGGTGAGGGCTTTTCCCTGGTGGCCTGTCACCGTGCTCTGAGAAGCGGTGAGACCGGCCCCAGGGGCCGCGGGCTTGCTCTCCTCACCCCCTTGGCAGCCGGCAGCCTGGAGGAGGGGGACAGCACGCCTTCCACAGCAGGAGTGCGGACACCCCAGTGTTGACCCCCTTGGCACAGCTGGGGTCCCAGTAGCCCGGCTGTCAGCACCGTCGCCCCGGTCCTGGGAAGAGGAAGCGAGACCCGGGGACGTAAGTAGCCCGCCCAGGGTCACGGACGTTCCCGAAGGCCGGGGCAGGGGTCGGCCCGCGGGGGCACCCCCACTCTGGTCCCGCTCCTCCCTGGCCAGGGACCCTCCCTCTGCTGCGGGGAGGCTGCCCAAGGGCAGGGCCACCGTCAACGCCGTCTGACCTCAGCAGAGAGCCCGTGCGGACGGATCCGCAGCTCCCGCTCGTGAGCCTTTGAGGGGGGCGCAGGCCCCGGGCTGAATGCGAGAGAAGCTTGTTTAACGTGTCAACCATCTGCAGTGAGGTCACTGAGCCCGTCCCAGGAGTCCCTGCCTGCGTGCCGCTCCCAGGGTGACCTGGCTCATGCTGACGCCGGGACCTCAGCCCGGGCTGAGACCCTGCCGTGACGCGGAGACGGCCCAGGTCTCGGCGGTGTTGGCTCCGAGGCCGCCGGGGCCTGCAGCGGGAGCAGACAGAATCATGGCATGGGACGATGTGATTTCTGTCCCCTCTTTCCGGGGGACCCAAGCTGCCTTCCCGGGCTTGCTCCTGGCTGGGGCTCCAGGGACACGGGCCCTGGTCCCAGGGAAGGGCCTGCCCCCCACCCCACAGCACGCAGGGTGCCATCGGGACCCGGGGGCCCTGAGAGGGGCGGCGCCTCTGGTGGAGCTGAGGTGAGGGGGTGGCCTGGCCGGGTGCCCCTGTGAGTGTCCTGCTGCTGGGTGAGTGACACCCAGGAGGGGACAGGGGTCTGAGGGCCCCCTTCTACCCTGGGATCCTGCAGAGCATGACTTACAAGTGGGGCCTCCTGCAGCCATGGTCTGGAGGGGTGCACGCCCGGCAGAGCCCCGATGCCCGTTTCTAGGAGGGTGTCCTCTTAAGAGGCGTCCTCGCCTCTTTCTGCAGAGCCAGGCCTGGGCCCTGGGGCTGTGTACTCTGCTCTTTGAGTCCCTGGCTCTCTTGGGTCCCTAGCTCCCAGTCCTGTGCTGGGCCCTGACGCTTGCCGTGGTGGGAAGACACCATCCTGAAAAGCCAGGAGTAACCTTGGAGGATGCTCTGTGCTGGGGGCTGCGGGCTGCTGCGGGGGCTTCACTGGAGATCAGCTGCCGCAGGCTTGGGGCACCCAGAGGAGGGCGGGAGGGTGACAGATTGGCCTGTGCAGCCACCCAGAGGGAGGAGCTGGGCTCCAGGACGCAGAGCTGAGGGTGGAGAGTCGGAGGCCTGCTGGGTCGTCGTCCTGGGATGGCCGGAAGGAGGGGACCGCGGTCCCCGTGTGCAGAGGTGGATGGCGGACAGGTTCCTCTGGGAAGGCTGCCGGGAGGGGCTGCGGGCTCATCTGTGCCCTGCTCACCCTCCGCCTGCCGAGCCCTCCCCAGAGGGTCTTCCGGGGGCGGGGGGTTGGGGGGCAGCCAGCAGGCTCTGCTCAGGGCCCTGCAGGGAGTGGCTTCTCCTGGCTGGCTTTTTCCAGCTTCAGCATCTGCCCTGCAGCCCTCCCGGCCGTCCTAACAAGGGTTCGAGGGGACAATAGATCGCAGCAGCCTGATTTGCACGTAATTTGTTCCTTCGTGGAAACGCTGTGCCTCTTAAAAGCCTCGGTAAATGCCTTTAAGGGAATATGACAGCGCAGGACGGGGAAAATCAATAGCCCGGCTCCCTCGTCAGGCTTGCATTACTGGACCCTCCTCGCTGCGCCCAGCAATTTGGATGTCATCGAAATCTGCCATTGGACGCGGCTCAGCCACTCAGCCGGTGGGTCCGTCCAGGGAGCGTGCCTGATGAGGCTGGGGTGCTGCTGGGTGCACCCGCCCCCCGCCGAGGCCCCGGGCCCAGCCTCTGGGGGAGGGGGACCCCTGGAGCTCCCATCCCCCTCTGCCCAAGGTTGTGGGTGCCCAGGGCTCCCCAGTGCTGAGGAGGAGGTGGCTTCCTGCTGGCCAAGGAGCAGGGACCAGCCATCCTTGTTAGTGGCAGGCATGTAGGGAAGAGGCAGAAAAGCTTTGCCTACCAAAGATGGTTTCCTGCCGTTGCCAGGCTCGGAGCCCTGGGGCAGACCAGTTCCTCGCTCAGGTGCAGGCAGCCTCTCTCCCCGCCCTGGGCAGGGTCTGCACCCTGGAGCAGGGCCAGGAAGCCCCAGCGACCTGGCGGCTCAGGGAAGGAGGGTGTGTTCGTGTCTGAGGGCTACTGTCACAAACACCCCAGTCCGGCGGCTTCAGCCACACGCGTTTCTGTTTTCACAGTCCCGGAAGCTAGCAGGGAGAGGTGCAGTCCTCGTAGGGCGGGTTCCGTGTGGGCCGCTCCCCGTGTCCTCACGTGGCCGGCCCTCGGCACGTGTCTGTGTCCTGATCGCCTCCTCTTATAAGGACACCAATCATATTGGGTTAGAATCCACCCTAGGGACCTGATTTTCACTTAATCACCTCTTCAAAGACCCTGTCTCCAAATACAGTCACATCTGGAGGTCCTGGGAGTTAGGAAGTCAGCCTGTGAATTTTTGGGGGGGACACAACTCAGCCCATCACAGGTGGGGAGTCAGATACTCTTCTTACGGGTGGGCAAGGATTACTGTGGGGCCCGGGTCTGGCCTTGGGGGTATCCTTAGCAGGTCCTCCCTCACCCCCACCTGTGCCTCCAGGCCCAGAAAGTTCTATTGTGCAGCAAACCAGCCACATTCTTGCTCAAAGGCACTGCTTCAGTCCACTGTCCAGAAATCTGGTCACCAGGGCCTTTCCTGCGCTAATGTTCGGCTCCCTACCCTTGTCTTCAGTGTCCCTGTGCCTACCCCAGGATTTCACACTCCCATCTCCTCCAGCCCCTGCCAGGCCTCACCCCACCTGCCCCCCACAGGCTCCAGGTGCCCCATACCCTGCTGTCCCCTACACCTTGCTCACTGGGCAAGTGCCTCCACCCCCATTGATGGAGCCCCTGCCAGCTTCCAGAGCCCGTGTAGGTTCCTTCTTGTACGTGAAGTCATGCGATCCCTGCAGCCTGGGAGGCAGGGGTTGCTGTGCCCAGACAACTAGCTGCTGGGAGGGAGTTCTGCCCGAGACGACCCAGCCAGAGAGAGGGGTCAGCACCGGGACCCAGGCTGGCCGGCTCCGAGCCTCAGTGTGGCCTGGGGCCTGCCTCAGGGACACTAGCTGCCCTCTCTTACTCAAGAGAGGCAGGGCTGTGGGGGTGAGGGCAAGCCTGGACCCTGCCTGGAGGAGGTGTGCTCAGTGCTCGGCCTCCAGGCTCACCCCACCTCCCAACCTCACCAGCAGGAGGGAGAGATGAGGGGCTACATCCAATGATATAAGCCGCCTTCCATTCCCCGCCAAATGACGAGCAGACGAAATTGCAGTCTGTTTTGTAAAAACAAGTTAAGTGGGCATAAAAGAATGCTTCATTGCGTTAAAGTTTTTGAAGCAGAAATAAACCGCCGCTTGCTCAAGGGTTGTTTTGGGAGATTTATGCCCACGGGACCCACCCCAAATTGGGCAGAAGTTGCTGGGAGGGTGAGGCAGAGGGATGGGCCACCCCCTCTTCTCCTGAGCTCGGGGGTCCTGTGTCCAGAGGGCAGTGTCCTGGGGGGGGGGGCACCCTGTCTGTGCCCTCTGGACAGCTGTGCCTGGTGACAGCAGAGAAGGTCCTGTCCTCAGGGGTTCCTGCCTCCCACCCTCCCCATGGGTCTGCCTGGGGGCAGTGATGGACAGCTGTGGGGTATCTGTGCTCCTGTTTGCCACACCGAGGCTGTCTCTGTCGGGCATGGGTCTCAGGCCCGGCCTCTCACAGGCCCTGACGCCGGCCCTGGATGGTGGTGCCGTCACCTGCACATTTCAGTGGGGAAACGGGGGTGGGGGGAAGAGATCTGCCACCCAGGGAGACCAGCAGGACAGGGGTGGGGCCAGGATAGGGACCCAGGCCTTGCCAGCCCCAAAGTTTACCTTCTTTTTTTCTTCTGACCATCTGGTTCCCACTAGAAGGTTGTGGGGAAGGTGTCTGGAGACAGGAGGGCTTTATGGGTTTGGGGACACTTGCCCAGTGAGCGAGGTGTAGGGGCCAGTGAGGCTGTCCTGGAGGGGACCTGGAGCCTGGGGGGGGAGCAGGTGGGGTGAAGCCTGGCAGGGGCTGGTGGAGGTGGGAGTATGAAATCCTGGTGTGCGCAGCTGGATCAGGGCCCCTGAGCACTGGGTCCTGTGTGGTCCTACGGTGGCCTTGTTGCTCCAGGAGACAGGCAGACTGGACTGACCCTGAGGGCCTACCAGGTGGGGTAACTGAAGGCAACTGGGGTCACCAGAGGGCAACATAGGCTGGGCAGGCTGGAGTTCTGGGTGAGGACGTGAGAGCACTGGGAAAGATGGGGGGATAGGCATGAAGGGATCAGGGAAGAAGGAAGACGAGGAGGAGGGAGGGAGGGGGGTGGAATGGGGGGGAGATAAGTAGAAGTACCCATTAATAAAGACAGAGGGAACCCTGATTTGGGTAAAGGATTAGACTGTGTATCCTGAGGGCCCTTTCAACCTTCACCTAATAAAGCAGCTCATCCATCCTTTCATCCACCTGTTAATCCATCATCTACCCACTCACCCATCATCCATCCATCCGTCTGTCCATCTGTCCACCTGCCAACATCCATCATCATCCATCCATCATCCGTCCATCCGTCTGTCCATCCACCCATCACCCATCCATCCATCAGCATCCATCCATCCGTCTGTCCATCTTTTCACTTGCCAAAATCCATCATCATCCACCCATCATCATCCATCCATCTACTCACCCATCTACCCACCCATCACCCACCCATCTATCCGTCATCCATCCATCCACCCATCCATCCATTTACTCATCCTTCCATCCATCCATCCATCATCTACGCATCTGTCCATCTACGCATCTGTCCATCCACTTACCCATCCATCTGTCCATTATCCATCTACTCACCCATCATCCATCCATCCCTTCCTTCTTTCATATTCACAGTATTCACTGAAGCCTTTGTGAAGATGCTCCCCAGTCTCTGCTGTGGGGGGAAGCTGGGGTTACAGAGCCCCCTCCACAGACCTCATTTGTCCCCCAGAACAGCTGCCCTGGGCTCAGTCCTGCAGTCGTGAGTGTCGGGCAGCAGGTGGGGGGCTCTCACAAACCCACTGGGGGCGGCGCCCGTGCCCTGAGTGGGTCTCTCAAGCTGCTCTGCTGTGCTTTGTTTGCAGGCCCTCCCAGCTGCTTCCAGCAGCAGCCCCGGCTCCTTTTCTTCTCCACCCTGTCTCGCCTTCCCCATTAAGGCCCTTCGCTCCCACAGACACCTTAGAGCGAGGCCCAATTATCACATCCCGAGGCGGGCCAGCTCAATTTGCCCTCAATTTGCAGGCAGCCCTTTGTCCGGCCCTTTGTCCGGCCCTGCCCGCCCCCTTAGCAGCAGTAGCCAGCCTGGTGGTTAACCTCAGGGAGCTGAGATGGAGGCCAGTGCAGTGCTTGGGGTCCACCTCTGGGCTCTAATTAAATCCGTCGTCGACGAGTGTGGCTCTGGAGGCTCAGCTGGCAGGCGCGGGGGTGGGTGGGCAGTAGGAGTGGCTTCCCTGCCCTCTCCCCCCAACCCATGCACCGCCTGGTCCTTGACCTTGAGGGTGGTAAGGGCACCAGGGCCCCTGGGACCTCAGAACACCAGTTCTCAGGAAACTTCCGAGGACCAGAGGTGCCTTTGGGAGAAAATCCCCAGCCCGTTGTGGTCCTTGAGGCTCTCTCAGACCCCACGGTCCGCAGCACAGAGCCCCTCCCCTGAAACCTGCTGCTCCCACTTCCGGCCGCCCCATGCTGGGTACAGCTGTGTTCCTGAGAGACCACTGATCACCCCCTACAGTTTCACAGCAGAGAAGGGAGGTTGGCAAAACTCAGCAAATGGGGGTGGGGGCTGGAAGGACAGAAGGACAGGGCTCTCACTGACACACAGAGCATTCCCAGCCTGGCCCCTCCTCCTTCCCCCTGACCCCGCCCCGCCCCCCCCAGCAGCCAAGCCTAGAGGGGTGGGGATGGGGTGGGAGGGGGTAACAGGGGTGGGGGTGGGGGAGTAGGGGAGTGGGGTTGCAGGTAGGTACTCAGGGGTCACCCCATCTGGTTCAAACCAGCCCTACCACCCACTGGCTGGGAAAACTTGGCAAACAGAACCCTTCCCCAGTTTTCCATTCTTCAAATGGGCCCAGTTAGGTACTGGGAGGATGAGGCCTGCCTCCCCTGAGTTGGCCTCCGCCTGGGGCAGGCTCCTTTCCTCCTCCCCACCAGCCTTTGCCCCGGCTGATTTCCCCTGCAGCCCCAGCTGCCGCAGCTGGTCCTTCCCCGACTCAGGCCGCACTGCTGACCCGGCCGGCCCTCTGCTCTGGGCCTACCTGCTGGGCCCCGCGGCCTGGGTGTGCCCACCGGGCCCTGCGCTCCTCATAGCCGGCTCCCCTGACGCCCAGGGTGGAGCCGTGTTCTGACGGAGGCTAGCACAGATGCTTGCTCCCACTCCGGCCTCGTGCTGGGGCTGCAAGGGCAAGGGGGGCAAGGGAGCGTGGGCCGGGGCCGGTGTCCCGCCAGAGGGTGGCTGCCACCTTGGCTCAGCGTTAGCTGCCCCGCTCCTCAGGGTGGCCCCGGGCGGCTGGAGCTGCCCATATTCCAAGAGAAGCCAGAAATCGGGCTTTGACCTGAAATCCATTGAATTCAATGCTTTTCAAGCACGGTGCTGTGGAGGCTACCTAAGGAAAACTAGCGGAGGTTACCTGGGGCAAGGGTTGGGCAAGGGTTGGGTCCAGGAGGGGTGGCAGGGGAAGGAGGGGTCAGAAGCGAACAGAGGGCTGCGTCGAGACAGAAGGGCGTCCGGCGTGTTGGCAAGAGCGCATCTGTGCAGAGTTGTGAGTGCGTGTGTGCGGAAATCGTCACTGACACCCCTGCCCCACCCCGTCTGGCTCTGCTGGCTCAGGAGCCGGGATGCGGAGGGTGCAGATTGGCACCCTGAGGTCACCAGCACCAGCGGGGTGGGGCGGGGGCTTGGAGGAGAGGCTCCTCCGTGCGGCTGGGCTCACAGAGCCTGGACGGGGACTCCAGATGCTAGCTTCATGCAGGCAATTTCAGACTTAATCCTGGTAGCCCCCGGGGATGGAGGGAACCGTGCTCATCAGCCTGGGGAGGGGCAGGAGACCCTGGCGTGCCTGCACATTGCACGATGGGCTTAGCGGGTCTGGGCCCCTTGGGATTCCAGAGCAGCCCCTCCAAGGGAGGTCGGGGGCATGGACGCCGTTCCTTTTTGCAAGATGCACATGGATGCGCAGGTTTGCCGGTGTGTGTGTGTTTCTTGTGTCCACATTCTGAGTGTGCCTGTGTGTGTTTAGTGTGACTGTTTCTGTGTGTCTGCACGTGTGTGATGGTGGCTTTGGCAAGGTTGTCATCAGAGGGCGGGGGCCCACAGGTTCTCGGCCTTTGACTTGACACAGGGGAGGGGGGAGACTGGCCAGGAGGCTGTGTCTGCCCTGCTTTGGATGGAAGAAAGGGTTTGGGAAGGTCAGAACGGAGGGGCCCTCGGGTGGGGGGGCAATAGCCAGCCTTGCTGGTGCAGGTGGGAAACTGAGGCAGCCCAGCGGTAGCAGGCAGGAGGGACGTGATGAGAGCAGGGCTGAGCAGAGGGAGCGTCTGGGCCTGGCTGGTCTCTTTTCATAAAAAGCTATAAAACCAGCCAAAACCCATGGTGGAAGAGAGGGTGCTGGGCAGGCCCCTCCCCTGGCGCCCCTCCCCCCAGCCACCGTGCCCGCCCATCCTCTAAAATATGGGTGCTCAGGATGCTATTAGCCCCAGGCAGCTGCCGTTTCCCACTCAATCTGCTAAATTTATGCTTCTGGGAAGACGCACACCCTCAGCCAGAGCTGAGTGAGATTCTCAAAAATGGGCGAGAAGCCCCGCTTCCCTGGTGCCAAGACTTCAGAGGCAGACATACAGACGCTGCCCTCCCCTGTGGCGCCGGGCCTGGGCACCCACCCAGCATTGCCTGCGTGGCCAGACACGGCCGGGCCCCTCAGGCACAGCGTCAGCACCTCCAGCCTTTTACAAAAAATACTAACGTCGTGTGTATTACGGTAGCGGGTCCGGTGATGTTTGATACATTCACAGCGTGTGTGCCCATCACCACCGCCCACATCCAACCCCGTTAACCATCCCTGCCACCGACTCTGTCCTCACTGGACAGTAACTCCCCAGCCCCTGGTGACCTTCATTCTGCTCTCTACTTTGGTGACATCACACGAGAGGAGGCATATGGGATTTGTCCTTTTGTGACCCACTTATTTCACTTGGCACGGTGTCCTCAGGGCTCAGCCATGTTGTAGCGTGTCGGGTCTTCACTGCTTATTATGGCTGGATATACTCTGTTGTACGGATAGACCACATTTTGTTTATCCACTCACCTGGCGATGGACATTTGGGCTGCTTCCACCTTTTGGCTTCTGTGAATAGTGTTGCTCTGAACGTGGGTGTGTAAATGTCTGTTCAAGTCCCTGCTTTCAATACTTTTGAGTACAGTTGACCTTTGAACAACACGGGTGTGAACTGTGCAGGTCCACGTAGACATGGATTTTTTTCCCCATAAATATGGCACAGTATTGCAAGTGTATTTTCTCTTCTTTATGATTTTTAAATGGCATTTTCTTTTCTCTGGCTTCCTTTATTATAAGAGCACAGGAGATAATACATGTGACATACAAATTACGTGTGACTGGACTCCTTACGTCATCAGTAAGGCTTCCGGTCAACAGTAGGGTACTCGTAGCTAAGTTTTTGGGGAGTCAAAGTTATAGGCAGATTTTCGACTGTGTGGGGGTTGGTACCCCTCACCCCTGCATTGTTCAAGGGTCAGTTGTATATTCCTGAGGATGGAAATGCTGCGTCATGTGGTGACTTTACGTTTACTCTTTTGAGGAACTCTATACTGTTTTCCACAGCAACTGCACCATTTCACATTCCTACCAACAATGCATGTGGGTTCCAGTTTCTCCACATCCTCGCCAACACCGGGTATTTTCTGTTTTTCTGGTAGTAGCCATCCTGGTGGGTGTGAGGTGGCATCTCTCTGTGGTTTTGATTTGCATTTCCTGAATGACTAATGATGTTGAGCATCTTTTCATGTGCTTGTGTGCTATGTGTGTATCTTCTTTGGAAAAATGTCTGCTCAAATCTTTTGTCCATTTTCAAATTGAGACCACCAGGCTTTTTGAGGTCTTTCTTTCTAAATCATAAAGGGTGGGAATGCTGCCAGGTCGAGTCTTGCAGATTTTGGTTTAAGGTGTAGGAGCCCTGGATTTTAGCAGGCTGAAAACTCTGGGATGGGGGCTCTGGGAGGCTGGGGGCATTGGGACAGGAGTGATCTGAGTGATAGCAGAGCCTCCCTGCCCACAGGGGGCACAGGTGGCCCCAGGTGCTGAGGGAAGGGAGTGTGGCATCAAGGACCTGACTGCAGTGGGGAGTTTGGGGGACAGTCATCCCAGAGCTCTCTTACCACCCTCTAGGCCCAGGGCTTATGCTTGTTACGCTTGTCCTGCCAACTGTTCCCTCAGCAGATACTCCTGGGTATCCTGGATGTGCCAGTGCCTGGGGTGCCCACAGGGAGCCAGCCCACTAGGCTCCTGGCCCCAAAGACCCCAAAGTCTTGATCTGTGCCATCCAATTTGGTGGACACTAGCCACTCATAGCTATTAAAATTAAAACACAATGAAATAAAATTGGGCCTTCTGCTTCTAGCCAAGATGAAGTACCATGGACCAGAACCATCTTTCCATCTGAAATAAGCTTACAAAAGTAAGTGAAAAATCTGTTGTCAAGGCCCTGGACGTCAAGTGGTGGAGCACAGAGAGAGGCTAGAGACCAGTGAGGGGAGTCCTGCAACTGGCCCAGCTCATAGCTGGGGAGAATGTTCATGCAGGAAGGAGGGGTGTAGGCAGAGCCAGAGACTCCCTGCAATGAGGTTGGAGCCAAAGAGGGGACCAAGGAGGTGAGAATGTGAGGCCAGTGGGTTGGAGAGGAGAGGTCTACCCACAAGAGCTCTGGGACTGCAGAGTCCCTTTGAGGATTCAGATGATTCAGTTGAGGACTGATAGGCTCATGTGAGTGAAGGAGCTTTCCAAGGCGGGGGGAGGGGTATTACCTCTTCCTGATAGTCAGTCTGGAAAACCTCAGGGCTCCTTGGACTCAAGGGCCTTGCTTTCACAGTGGGGATAACCAGCCCCAGACTGAGCCCTGCTCCTGTCCTGCCTAAAAGCATTTTATTTATTTATTTATTTTATTTATTTATTTTTAATTTTTTTTAGATTTTTTATTTTTTTATTTGAGAGAGAGAATGAGATAGAGAGAGACCATGAGAGGGGGGAGGGTCAGAGGGAGAAGCAGACTCCCCGCTGAGCAGGGAGCCTGATGCGGGACTTGATCCCGGGACTCCAGGATCATGACCTGAGCTGAAGGCAGTCGCTTAACCAACTGAGCCACCCAGGTGCCCCCTAAAAGCATTTTAAAAGCAACTCCTGAATCATCAAACTATTTCCAAGTGACTTAACTGTATCTCAGAAAAAGCTCAAGAAACCAGTGCCCAACAGGATAAAATTCACAAGAATCCCATAAGAAATTCACAAGTGAGCAAAGAAGCAGGAAAATACAACCCATAACGAGGGGATAAATCACCAAAACCAACCCAGAACTGACACAGATGTTAGAATCAACAGACAAAAGCATTAAAACAGTTATTACAGCTAGATTCTGTATGCTCAAAAAGTTAAGCAGAGAAATGGAAGATGTAAAAAAACACCCAAACTAAACTTCTAGAGATGAAAAGTACAATGACCAAGATGAAAAACACAGCAGATATGATTAACGGTGGATTAGACGGCAAGGAAGAAGTGACTAGCAAACTCGAGGATGTAGCAATAGAAACAATCCAAAATGAAGCATGGAGAGAGAATATTAATTCAGAAATGAACAGAGCATCAGTGAGCTTTGGGAGAACTTCAAATGGCCTCAAATGTGTAACTGGAGTATCTGAAGGAGAGAGGGAGGTAGGGACAGAAAAATGCGAGAAGAGATAACGGCTATTTTCCACATATGATGAAACCTATAAACTCACAGATCCAGGAAGCTCAAGGAAGCCAGAGTATAGGAAATATGAAAAATGAAAAACCTCTGACACCAAAGCATACCTTAATCAAATTGCTCAAAACCAGTGATAAAGACAAAATCTTAAAAGCAGCCAGAAAATAAAAGAGAAGATTCATACCATGGAAACAAGGGAGGATGGCAACAGATTTGTGGTGGGACATGTAAGCCAGGAGCTGTGGAGGCATCTCTAAAGTCTGGACAGAAAAACATCTATCGATCTAGAATTCTGTACCCAGCAGAAATGTCTTTCAAAACCAAAGGCAAAATAAAGACTTACAAACACATAGAAGCTGAAAAGACTTCTCTCCAGAAGATCTGTGCTATGAGAAATGTTAAAGGGTGTCCTTCAGGCAGGAGGAGGATGCCAGGTGGGCATGCAGATCTGCATACGGGAATGGTAAGTACAGGAACTGGCACTTTTGTAGCTAAATACACAAGATCTATTTTCATTATGTAAGTATATTTAACAAATACTTGTCTAAACAAAAATAATAATCATGTAGTGTGGGGTTTATGATGTATGTAAAAATAAAATGCATGAAGACAACAGCACAAAGGTTTTGAGGGGGAAAATGGAAATAAGCTATTGTAATGTTACTATGTTGTATAAGAAGTGGTATGATATCATCTGAAGGCAGAGTGTGATAAGTTACAGATGTGTCTATAAACCTTACAACAATCAAGAGACTACAAAACAAAGAGTCATAGTGGAGAAGCCAACAAAAAGACAAAATAGAATTGTAGAAACATATTTAATTAATCCAAAAGAAGGTAGAAAGAGGAAAAAGAGAAAACCAGATGGGACAAATAGAAAATAAATGACAAGATAATAGACTTAACTTCATGAATAATACATTAAATGTAAATGGCTTAATATCTCAAATAAGAGACAGAGAACAAACTCTATAGAAAAGCAAGATCCAACCACATGCTGTCTAAAAGAAACACACTTCAAATGTAAAGATACAAATAACTAAAAGTAAAAGAATTGGAAAGGACATACTATGCTAACATTCATGCGAAGACCTCTGGAGTGACTATATTAAATACCAGGCAAAATAGATTCCAGAGCACAGAATATTACCGGGGATTAAAAAAAAAAAACAATGTTTCATAATGATGAAGGGGTCAGTTCATGAAGAGGACATAATAATCCTAAATGTCTATGCACCTCAAAACATAGCTTCAAAATATGTGAAACAAAAGCCAAAAGAGTCAAGGAGAATCGGACAAATCCACAAGTATGGGCAAAATTTTAATACTCGTCTTTTGGAAATTCTCACCACGAGTCAACAGAACATCAGTAGGGCCGTGGAAGGGTGGAAGATCAGATGTGGCTGACATTTATGAAACCCTTCACCCAACACAGGATAGCCATTCTTGTCAAGCATGTGTGGAATATTTATTAGGAGAGACCAAATTCTGTACCATAAAACAAGTCCAAAGCATATAGAAGTATCCAAGTCATAAAAGTCTGTTATCTGACTATAACGGAATTAAATCAGACATGGGACATTTCTGGAAAATTTCCCACATTTGGAAACTAAACAACACATTTCTTTTTTTTAAAATATATTTTATTTATTTATTTGACAGAGAGAAACACAGCAAGAGAGGGAACACAAGCAGGGGGAGTGGGAGAGGGAGAAGCAGGCTTCCCGTGGAGCAGGAAGCCCGATGCAGGGCTCGATCCCAGGACCCTGGGATCATGACCTGAGCCGAAGGCAGATGCTTAACAACTGAGCCACCCAGGTGCCCCACAACACATTTCTTAATAACCCATAGGACAAAGAAGAAATCAAAAGGGAAATTAGAAAGTATTTTGAACTGAATCAAAATGAAAACATAGCAAATCCCACAGAACATGTGCGGATTTAGTTAAACCACTACTTAGGGGGACAGTTACAGCATCAAATTCCTACATTAGGAAAGAAGACAGACTTCAAATCAATGGCCTCAGCATCCACCTTAAGAAACTAGAAAAAGGAGAGCAAATAAATCCCAAAGTGAGAGGAAGAAAGGCAGTAATAGAGATCAGAGTGAAAATCAGTGAAATACTAAACAGAAAAACGATAGAGAAAATCAATGAGACCAAAGCTGGTCCTTCGAGATGATCAATAAAACAACCAACATTTGGAGGGGCTGATCAGAAGAGAAAGAGAGAAGACAAATCGCCAGCGTTGGGAATGAAAGAGGTGACATGAGAATGGATCCCACTGACATTACGAGGATAGGGAAATATTATGGATAACTTTATGCTGATACATTCAACTGCATGAGTGAAGTGGACAATTTCTTGAAAGACACAAATTACCAAAACCACCCAGGATGAAAGAGCTTGTGAGCCTTATGTCTATAAAAGAAATCAAATTTGTAGTTGAAAACCTTCCAACGGTGAAAACTCCAGCGCCGGAGGCTGTCCTGCTGAATTTTACCGCGTGCTCGAGGGGAAGGACACCACTAAGCAGATGCTTAGTGGATAATATTCAGAGAGCAAATAAGCACATGAAAAGGTGCTCAACACTGCGGGTCACTGAAGGGGTGGGAATTAAAACCACCACGAGCCACCACCCCACACCTGTTAGAACGGTGGCATTGGAAGACTGACCGGGTGTCTGGTAGGAGGGGAGGAGCTAGACGCCTCGGAGCTGCGGGACGGAGCATCAAACTGCACAACCGCTTTGCAGAGCAGTGTGGCCACTGTGAGACGTGCACCTGCCATAGGGTCTGGCCATTCCGTTGCGAGAGAAAAGAATACATCTGTCCACATAGAGCTGTACAGGAAGGTGACATAGCCCCCCAACTGGACACCACCCAAATGTCGGCCCACACTTGAGCGGGTACGAACTGTGGTATGTCCAAACAGGGACGCGACTGGGAGAGAAAAAGCAAGATGCCGAACAGAAAGAAACGGGATTTCTGATTCTGTAGGGAATTTGTGTAAAGTTCTAGAATATGCAAACTAGTCCCTGGATGACGGAACGCAGAGAGAGGCCACGGGGACTGGGGGTGGGGACCGGACCGTCAGACCACCAATGACAAGGGGACGAGGATAACTGTGGTGTGACGCCATGTCCGATTTCCTACCGGACCTGGGGGGTTAAAGCTTTCCACGCTGCTTACTTGACCCCGGTTCAGGTCGTTCCACGGAGTACATGAAGTACACTTTGAAAATGTCTGGTCTCGCCGCGGTGGTAGCCCCATGTCGAGGGCCCAGCAGCCACGGCGGCCGAGGGCTCCCAGACTGGGTGGTGCAGATAAAGGACGTCTTGACCCTTGTGGGGACACATATGGACAGCCCCTTAGAGGGAAAGGAGCGCACGAAGTGGACAGCAGTGTGGGGTGTGGTCAGCGCAGGGGCTGTAAGCCATTGGGGGAACAACCAAGAGGAAGGGATGAGCGGGCCCTTGGTGGTCCCCGCTGAGTCGGGTGATGGCAACACTGTCCCCCACCCCGTGAAGGGCCCATGTGGGGGCTGCTGTGGACAGAGGCCAGAGAGGAGGGACGTGCCGCCGGGGGATGGGACACACCTCGGTCACTGCAGGCAAGGGTGACCTCGTGACCCCCTCAGACTCACTGGGATGTTGTCCTCGTCTCCCGTGCTCACCCTTGGGGAAGTGGACAGGACACAGGGACGGTCCTTGGGGAGGGTGGACCCAATCCCACAAGAGTGACATTCACAGTGGGAGCAGGTCTTGGTGCCTCCCCGGCTCTGGACTAAGGGCACCTGCCCTGGGGGGGGCAGATGAAGGGCACGGGGTGGGCTTCATCCCTGAGGAGCCCTGGTTCTGACTCCTTCTCCCTCCATCTCGGGTACCCTGCCACTCAGGAGGGGAGGCTGAACCCCTCTGGGACTTTGGGTGCCTGGCTTCCTACACCCCATACTGTCTTCTTGGGGAGTGGGACCAGCTCTGGGGTCAAGTGTCAGGGTGGGTGATGGTCACTGCTTAGCCACTTGGCCTTCATGGGGGGACAGTGAGGCCAGGTAGTCAGCCCACAGATTGGGGGGTCCAGCCAGCCCCATAGGGGGGAGGGACAGCTGAATTGGGCGTGGCCGTGGGGCCAGGGGCAGGGTGGCAGGAGGCTGGTGTGGGTGACCTCGCCTTGCATGGCTGTCACCGGGTGGGGGCAGGTGGGGCCGACGGGCCTGGCCTTCGAACGTCCTCCATACGGAGACACCAGCCCTGGCCGCACTCTCCCTTGCTTTGTCCCATCTGTCCCTTGGGCGAAATTGAGAAAACCCATAAAAGCCAAATGACTCTGATTGCAGAGGATGGTCCACGGCCCAGGTACGCGTCGCGACTCGCGAGGCCGAGTTGATAAAATGTAATAAGTTCCAACACAAGATACATCTTACGACAGGTGTGGCGTGGCCGTGTGTAACTGTGCTTAACAATTAATTAACTTTTCATGCCGTTCATTAAGCTCCATTATTTATGAGGCCGGGCTCCGCACAATCGGGCGAAGTCACCGGAGGGAAGACTCGATTAAAACCAGAGCGTGCTGTCCGGCACGAGGGGCTGCAGCTCTTCTCTGCTCATTCCTGGTGTGATTGCAAATAAGTTATTTGTGGTTAGCACAGAATTCTGCTGCGTATTGATTTTTCAATGATGCCGGCAAGAAAGGGAGTGTGGGCTGGAGGGAGCTCATCCCGAGTGGCTCTGAGCGCCAGGCTGTGGCGGGTGACCCGTCCGCTCAGAGCCTCAGAGCCGCAGGTGCCCTCAGACACAGTCCTTTGTCCAGCTGGGGAAACTGAGGCGCAGGGTGGGGAAGCACCGGAGGCAGGGGAGGGACTGGCCCTTGCGTTGGACTTTGGTGTGTCCCCTGACCCTGGGAGTCCTTGGTCAAAGGGCCACCACCCCAGAGAGCCTCCCCGGGCGGCCTGAACACCCCGGCACCTCTGACTGAGGGGTCAGCCCTGTGCTCCGCCCTGCTGGGGTTTCCTGAGGAGCCTCTGCGGAGCGAGCAGCCCCAGGGAGGACGCAGGGGCTGGGCATGCTCCGCAGACCCGTGCCCACGACACCCTCCCCAGAGGTCCTGCCCTGGGTGACCATCACTGTGGGCCCCTTCTATTTCCCCTTCCAAATTTTGGTCTTGGCCAGAGTGTCCCCTCCTCTGGGTCCTGTCTGCCCCCTCCCAATTTTTGCATGTTTCCTGTCCAGCCGGCAGCTCTCAGGGCTGTGGGGGGTGAGGTCCCAGGGCTCTGGGCAGCTCTGTCTGCCTCCCCGTCCCAGGAGGGCCAGGTCACGGGGTGGTGGTGGTGGGTGGCAGTGGAAAGGGGAGCCGCAAAGTGAGGGTGTGGCTAGAGCCGCGGCGGCCCTGGCTGAGAGGGTGGAGCTGGGCTCTGGGCAGGCAGGTCTGGGGGCCCCGGGCAGGGGTGCTGAGGCAGGAGACCAGCATCACAGTTGGAGAGGCGGCTGCAGGTGTCTGTCACCCTCTCCTCTCCCTGAGCCGGGGTCCCTGAGCCTGCACTGGCCTTGTGTGAGGATCCCAGTATCATGATGAGCGAGCCTGGGCGCTGGTGGGGCAGGGAGGGCCCCAGGGCCCCTGGCTGGCGGAGAGGCTGGGCACGAGAGGGCTCGGAGCCTTGGGAGCCGCTCTCACAGGGCCAGTGTAGCCCGAGGGTGCTTCCTGGAAGCGGAAGGGGCTGGCTTTCCTGGTTGAGGATGAGATTTTGTGGGACCTGCCTGGCTGGGGGTGGGGGGTGAGGTGTGGGGCGGGGATGGTGTCAACAGCTCTTTGCAAACACGCATACCCTTGTGGAGGCTCAGATACTGTCTGTACAGGGCTTTAATCGAAAAATCAAATTCTTATTTTCTCCGAAAGTGTTCTGGTCATTTCTAAGCCCACATAAAGCTTTATGGGCAATCTCATTCCCTGGTGTTTTTCTTTTTTTAAAGAAGTGGAAACCACATGAAACAGAACACACAGCACCCCACCACCAGCTGGCCTCCGCTAAAAGGAGTCTCCTGGTGACCCTGCGCTCTGCTCGGAGCCCTCTTGGATCTGACGGGCAGGTGCTTGCCCTGCGATGGAGAACCAGGAGGGGTGCGGGTGGGGTGGGCCGGGAGGCGGGGCTTCTGGGACCCAGCTCTGCCCACCCAGGCATTTGATATCTGGCTTCCAGGTACGGTGGGGGCAGAAGGCAGCCAGGGCTCCCCCCGACCCGCCCTCCCGGCCCGTGGCTCCTCATCCCCTTCTGTATGGGAGTGAGTGTGAGCACCAGTGTGCGTGTGGGTCAGTGAGCATACATGCGTGTACGTGTCTGTGCACACACAGCGTGCAAGGCCCTCTGGCTGCCGTGCGGGTGAGTGGCATTTCCTGGCATCACCGTTGATGCACACTGTCCAGGGGACCGAGAAGCGGCAGGTGGCTCCCCCACCCCGTCCCCCGTGCTTCACTTGTGGGTGTCACGTGGGGCCATGACTCTGACTCCTTCCCCAGACGCAGGAGGACTGGGTGGTGGCTCCTTCTTGTGGTCCTACACAGGTGGGGGCGAGATCTGATGGGCCCTGAAGCCCCGGATAGGGGTCTGCCCACAGCCATCGGCACCACGGAGCCCCCGCCATTCAGCCCCCACTCAGGCCAGCTGTGCTGAGCTCCTGACAAGCATCCAAGCCTGGGGTGTGGGTGCCCCGTCCTTCTCGTGGCCCAGGACCCCAACAGGAAGGCAGTGAGTGGGATTCTCCGGTGGCTCTGCAGGGCACTCTGCATGTTTTCCGAGCCCTGGCTTGGCCCGCCCAGGGCTCAAGTGTGATGTCCACCCCAGAGGATGGGAGCGGCCGCAGGGACAAGGGTCCTCAGGGACTCAGCCTCCACCCGGAAAAGGCAGGGGCCCAGGGAGGCCCTCTCAGCGAGGGAACCTCCTTCCTGGGTCTGAGCCATGACCCTGGGGGAGTGGCACCTCACTCCTGAGCTGGTTGGGTGACCAGGGCCAGGTGTTTTCTCGGTGACAGTGGGGGTCACCTGCTTGCCCCAGAGCCTTCCCCAGAGCTTGCCCCGGCTGCGGCCAGGCCCAGGGAAGGCCCCAGGGGGCTGGCTCCCACTGTGGCAGGACCTCTCACAGCCCAGCAAGGCCTGCTGTCCCTGCAGATGGCCCCAGGCTCCTGCCCACCCTGGGACAGGGCCCTTTCTTGGAGCAGCCCAGATGGACGAGGCTGGGGTACTGTCTTGTCTTTCCAGGAGGCAGATGGCTGTCCCAGGCTACGTCCCACCCAGGGCACTTTTGCCAGTGAGCCCTTTCCCCTCCTCCTGAGCCCCTGGCAGAAGGCACCTCAGAGGGGCCGAGGCTGCCTGGTTGGCAGGATCTCTTGTGGACCCGATGTCCTCATGGGACCCAGGAAGGAGCCAGAACGCCCGGACAGTGCCAGTGCTTCCCGCTGACCTTCTCCCGCCTCTGGGGATTTCCAGCGAAGGCCTGAGGAAATCTGAGCTCCAGCCTCTGATCTGCTCCTTCCTCTTGTCTCGGGGTGGGGGGTCAGCCAGTCCCCTGGACCCCCACCAAACAGTCCACTCTACAGGGGATACAGATGCAGCTAGAGGTGTCCTTGGGACAGGGTCGGGGGACAACAGGGAGGAAGGATGGGCCCCCATAGAGGGCAGGACAGGGCTTGTGCCCATTCTCTGGCCCAGGATGTGGGTTCGCCCCACTCCAGCAGCAGGGGGGTGGCCTCAAGTGGACTGTGCAGAATACACGGGCCCCTGGCAGGCCAGGCTGGGGCCCGGCTGCTGGGGAGGAGGGCAGCATGAGGTGGAGCAGCAGTGCCCCTAACCAGCCCTGCGGCTGGCACCATCCGCAGAGGTCATCTGTCTACCCCTATCTATGGCACAGAGGCGTAAACTGAGGCCCAGGGAAGGGCAGTGGCCCAGAGGGGGAAGTGACATGCCCAAGGTCACACAGCAGGTGGGAGGGGGCCCACCCCGTCTGGCTGGTCCCACCCAGCGGGAGGGCAGTGTCGGAGGGTCGAGGGGGGTCCAAGGCAGGACAGACACTCACCATGCACCCCAGGCCACTGTTCATCGGTGTGGCCGTGCGAGTCAGCACAGCTTGTAAATAAGCTCACAGGCAAGGATTTAATTTCCTCTTGCTCCTTCCAGGGTTCTTGCTGCCTCGTAAATCATGCGTTTATGACTCTCTCTTCGGCACTTTTGCGATGGCCGATAATGGCTGAGTAAGTGGCGGAGGGGATGGATTCTGCAGTGGATCTTAAACAAATGTGCTCGTTGGAGCCGTAAATGATTTTAAGCAGAGCCGGTGGGCGCCACCTTGCAGGGCAGCCACTGACCTTTGAGAAGAAGATGGTTGCCCAGGATTCTGGCCTCCCCACCCCGGGAAACCGGCAGCGTCCAGGGCAGCGAGGAGAGCCTGTTCCAAGCATTCTTCAGTCACCAGGACAGAGAACCACCAAGGCTGGCTTGTGTGCATGTGTGTGTGCAGTCTGCGAATGAGTGTGTGCATGTGGGCATGGGCACGTGTGTGTATGTGTGCGTGCTCACGAGTGTGTGCAGTCCGTGAATGAGTGTGCACATGTGGGTATGGGCATGTGTATATGTGCACAGTTATGTGTGCATGCATGTGTGTGGTTGTATTTGCAGTACGCATCTCTGCAGGGTCCCAGCCCAGAACAGCCTTGCCCTTTGGGCCTTGGGGTGCCCTCTGGGGTGGTGGCTGCACAGAGCCTGAGCTATAGTTCTTACCAGTTGCATGACCCCTTGTTCAGTGGCTGATGGGGGCTGCTCCTGGACCCCCAGCCCCTGCACTCCCAAAGGCACCCCTCTGTTGCCCTTAACCTGGAACATCCCTGGCCAGCCTACCTGCTGCCAAAGGTTCCCCTCTGGCTCTGATGTCTGGGCTCCTTCAGGACTAGCTGGGAAGGTCAGACCAGTATGGATGGGCAGATCTTATACAAAACCCTGGGCCAGAAGCAGTGGGTCCACAAGGCGGGGGGTGGGGGGGGGCAGAGAACCATGGGAGCCCCTCGGTCGAGTTTTTGGCCAGGGGGACAGGGTAGGTGGGGTTGGTTCCTAAAACAGGCCATGCTGCCCTGAGTGGGGACTGGGGGCTTCTCTCCATTTCCCACTCTCCTTCCCATCCCCCTTCTCTCCCCCAGGACCATCCTCTACACAAACAATAAAGATGGGGGGCACACGCACATGCACACACAATTTACATGCGCACACACATGCATATGCATGTGTCCTGGACATAAAGTCCTCCAAACGTTAACAGCTGGTTTGTCTGAGGTCTGCCCGACCCTCAAGCACAGTCCCTGAACCTCGACACCCACGGAGCACCAGGTAGCCCCATGCCCATCATTGTTTATTTTCTGCTAAAACTTGCTTTGCCAACCGTGGGGCTGGAGCGTGTCCTCATAAAGCCATAAACGTAATTGATATTCTCAGCATTTCTAGAAAAAATACGAGTATTAAAGATATACAGTACACCTCATAAAATTCTCTCATATTTCTTCTTTATGGTGGGTTCTAAAATTGGCAAAATAAATTCCCTAAGACCCATTACACTTAACGCAGAGTGTGTTTTAGAGGCGGGGAGATGCAGAACCCGACTCTGGGCCCCTCAGCACCATGCGGCCTGAGTCCCTGCTTGGCCACGGGCCGTTTTCCCAGAACCCTGGCTGGGATGGCAAACCGTGATTGCCTGGTTACGGTTTCTGGCCATGGCCGGATGCTGGGCAAGTTTAATTTCCACGCTGGGGAATGTCTGTCTTCCTCCAAGAAAATGCAGATCCTCCGGGCAGCCCCGATGCTGGCTCTCCATGGGTACATGTGGAGGCTTCAGAGCCCCCAGCCCCAGGCCCCGCACGGCCTCCTTTGGGGCAGTAGTCCATGAACTTCCCTGCCTCAGTTTACCTGCTGGTCCCTACCGGTTTAACTCAGATGGAGAACGACAACCTGAGATCGTATACACCTGTTTTTCTTTATCATCTTTCTCCTTAATGAGAATAAAGCTCCAAAGAGCAGGGGAAGGCATTTTAAGAAAACTTCTCAGGCCAAGTTTGTCCAGGTGTAATTTACATGCAAATCAAATGCGTGTCAATTACACATGCATTTCAAATTTCAAAAAAACATGTAAAACAAAAAGTCAGCTTTATTTTTTGGAACGGTTTTAGATTTCGGGAAAAATCGTGAAGACGGTACAGCGAGCTCTCATATACCCCACGCTCGCTCGGTTCCTCTTACGAACACCTCCCGTTGGTGGGGTAGCCTCCATCCGGTTAGCGAACCCACGCTGCTGTGTCATTGTTTAGCCGAGTCTGTACACCACTCGGTTTCCCTCCTGACTCGCGTCCTTCTGTGCTGCGACCCCATCCCGGGCAGCACGTTACCTTTACTGGTCACGCCTCCTTGGGTGCCTCTGGGCCGTGACAGTTCTGGGTTCCCTTGTGTTGACGACCTTCACGGCTTTGAGGAGTCCCTGTGGGGTATTTCGCAGAACGCGCCCCTCCGGGGACGTGTGTGAAGTCTCTCTCACGGTCACGCTGGTGTTAGGGAGGGCGGGCCACGGAGCTAAGCAGGGCTTTCCTTGCATCCCGTCAAGGGTGCACATGACCAGCATGATGCGTCCCTGCGCGAGCTGACCTTGGTCACCGGGCTGGGGTTTTGCCCAGTTTCTGCACGGAAAGTGACTCTTTTCCCTGGAGAGGAGTCACTTGACACCTGCTCAAGGGTGGGGCATCCACAGAAATTATTTGGAATTCTTCCGTTCGGGAGGTTTGTCATTTCCCCCCATCGTTCATTTCTTGAATCATTTATTTCCATCAGTGTGGACCCTGGGTATTCATTTCCCACTTTGGGTGAAAATCCAAGGCTGCTGTGTGTTTGGCTGCTCGCGTTGTTCCCGCGTGGGTCACGGGGCCCCCGTGCGTGGCTCCTGGGCGGGCGGACGGGTCTTTGGGCTCTGTCTGGGGAGCACGGTCTCAGGTGCGGACTATGAGACACTCCCGGCCCCTCTTACATTTTCCGTGACCAGCCCCAGACTTAGGCATTTCTGCGGGGGTCCCTACTGCTCCGGTTAGAGAATCCTAATCCAGAAGGAATGTCTGATCTGGGTGCCTGTGGCCAGTCCCGCCGACACACGAAGGGACCCTCACCTCATCTGCATCTGTGTTACGTGAATCATGAGTTCACGATGACGTCTCCACCTCTAGTTCACACCACGGGGATCATTCTGGACGCCTCCTCTTGCAGCTCTCGAACCTCCCTCTCCAACAGCAGAGACCTGGCCCACCGCCCACCGCCTGTTCACTTAATGTTACATCAAAACCGAGCCCCTGCATCTCCGTGGGGGAAGAAGGGCCTGACCTTCACGCTGGACTGCCGCGTCACCTGTGGTTTCATCTGCCGGGGGCCCCACGGCCCCACCCACTTCCCAGTTTTTGAGTCCGCACCTTCCCCTCACCTCCCACAAGGGGCTCTCACCTGTTCCCATTGCAGTCAGGCTCTCCTGGGAGTTGGCACTTCTTCCTGGGTACCCCAACCTCCTAGATGATTTTTTAAAAATGTGCACGTATGAAGTCTCACTGTTTTGATGTCAAGTTCTCTGGGTTTGTGACAAATGCATAGTGTCATGGATCCACCACCACAGTGTCATTTCACTGCCCTAAAAATCCCCTGCGTGTCACCTGCTCAGCCCCCTGCCCCCGACGAGGCCCCCGGTAACCACTGATCTGCTCGCCGTGTCCATCATTTTGCCTTTTCCAGAATATTTCACAATCGGAATCATACATATGCAGCCTCTTCGGATCAGCTTCTCTCTGAGCGTGTAAGGAGCATCCGTGTCTTTTTGTGTATGGATAGCTCTTTAACTGTTATCCCTGAATGCTACTCCGCTCTATGGGTCTACCAGAATGTGCCTACCCATTCACCTGCTGGAGGGCATCTTGGTGGCTTCCAGTTTGGACAGTTACGAATCAAGCTGCTGTAGCATTTGCATGCAGGGTTTTCGTGTGGACGTAAGTTTTCAAATCTTTTGAGTAAATACCTGGGAATTCTAACTGCCGAATTGTGTGGTGAAGCTATGTTTAGCTCTTTAAGAAACCGCCAGACTGTCTTCCGAAGTGGCTGCACTATTTTGCATTCCCAGCAGCGATAAGTGAGAGTCCCCAGTGCTCAACCTCCTCACTAGCAATTAGTATTGTCACTTTTTTTTTTTTTGGAATTTAGCCACTGATAGGTATACGGTGGTATTTCCTTAAATTTGCATTTCCCTAAAGAAGAATGACATTGAGCATCTTCTCATGCACTTGCTTGCCATTTGTTTATATTTTTAATGAAGTATTTGTTCAAACCTTTGCTCCATTTTAATTTTATTTTTATTTTTTAAGATTTTATTTATATGACAGAGAGAGTGAGAAAGCACAAGCAGGGGGAAGCAGTAGAAGGAGAGGGAGAAGCAGGCTTCCCGCTGAGCAAGGAGCCCGATGCGGGGCTCGATCCCAGGACTCTGGGATCATGACCTGAGCCGAAGGCAGACGCTTAACCGACTGAGCCACCCAGGCGCCCCTCTTTTCTCCATTTTTAAATGGGGTGTTTGTTTTCCAAATGTAAAGTTTTAAGAATTCTTTGAATGTGTTGGATATAAGTCTGTTATCTGACATGTGTTTTGTAAAGATTCTCCCCCAGTCCATGACTAGTCTTTTCTTTCCCTGAATGGTGTCTTCTGAAGGGTAGATGTTTGTTTGTTTGTTTTTAAAAGATTTTCTTTATTTATTTGAGAGAGAGAGAGCCGCATGCATGAGTTCACAAGCATGGGGAGAGGGGCAGTGGGAGAGGGAGAAGCAGGCTTCCCGCTGAGCAGGGATCCCGACATGAGGCTCGATCCCAGGACCCTGGGATCATGACCTGAGCCGAAGGCAGATGCTTAACTGACTGAGCCACCTAGGCATCCCAGGATAGATGTTTTTAATTTTAAAAAGTCTAACAGGAATATTTTCTTCCCTAGATTGTGCTTTTGGTTTTGTAACAAAATGCATCATCGAACCCCAGGTTACAAGGCCCTATGTTTTCTTCTAGAAATTTTATAGTTTTGAGGTTTACATTTGTGTCTATGATCCATTTGAGGTAATTTTTGTGAAAAGTATCCTTAGTCTGTATCTAGATTCATTTTTTAAAAACTTTACATATGGATGTCCAATTGCTGTAGCATCATGTATTAAAAAGACTACCCAGTGGATTACCTTGGCTCCTTTGTTAAAGATTGGTTGACAATATTGGGTCAACTGTTGGGCTCTCTGTTCTGTTTCATTGATGAATTGGTCTGTTCTTTTACCAATATCACACTGTCTTGATTACTGCAAACTTTTGGTAAGTTTTGAAATTTGGTAATGTGAATCCTTCAATTTTGTGCCTCAATATTGTGTTGAGTATGATGGTCTTTTGACTTTTTGCATAAACTTTAGAATCAGTTTGACCATATCTACAAAACAGCTTGCTGGGATTTTGTTGGGGTTGTGTTGATTCAGTAGATCACATTTAGAAGGACTGACATTTTCACAATATTGACTCTTCCTATCCATGAACATGGACTATCTTTCCATTTATTTACATCTTTTTGGGTATCTTTCATCAGAGTTTATCGTTTTCAGCATATAGATCACGTACATATTTTGCTAGATTTATACCTGAGTCTGTCATTTTTGTGGGGTTCTGTTATAACTGGACTTCAAAGTCCAAGTGTTCCTTGCTAGTATATAGGAAAGCATTTGACTTTTATATATTGACCTTGTATTTATAACCTTGCTATACTTGCTTATTGGTTCCAGGACATAGATAGATGATAGACAGACAGACAGACAGATAGATTTCTTCATACATACATACATAGATTGATTTTTGCTTGTGGAAATACAGCTGGAACAAATCTCACTTGTCATAGCATATAATTACTTTTATATATTGTTGGATTTGATTTGACAATATTTTATTGATGATTTTCATACCTATATTCAAGAAAGTTATTAGTTTGTAATTTTTTTTTAATATCTTTATCGTTTTGGTATTAAGGTAATGCCGCCCTTACAGAATGAATTAGGAAATATTCCCTCTGATTCTATTTTGCATGGGAGATTGTAGAGAATTGGTATCTTTTATCTTGTTAATGTTTGGTAGATTTCACCGGTGAAGACATCTGGGCCTAGTGCTTTCTTTTTTTGAAAGCTATTAATTCTTGATTATTGTTTCAATTTTTAAAATAGATATAGGCATATTCAGGTTATCTATTTCTCCTTATGTGGTCTTCCAAGGAATTGGCCCATTTTATCCTTCAGTTTTCAGATTTGTGGACATAGAGTTGTTCAGAGTTTTCTTTTGTGATCTTTTTTTTTTTTTTTTTTTTAAAGATTTTATTTATTTGAGAGAGAGAATGAGAGAGAGAGAGAGCATGAGAGGGGGGAGGGTCAGAGGGAGAAGCAGACTCCCCGCTGAGCAGGGAGCCCGATGTGGGACTCGATCCCAGGACTCCAGGATCATGACCTGAGCTGAAGGCAGTTGCTTAACCAACTGAGCCACCCAGGCGCCCTCTTTTGTGATCTTTTTAATGCCCATGGGATCAGTAGGGATGGCCCCTCTTTCACTTCTGAGAGTGGTAATTTGTGTCTTCTCTTTTAATTTTTTCTTGATTAGCCTGGCTATAGATTTGTGAATTTTATTGATCTTTTGAAAGAACCAGCTTTTTGTTCATGTTGATTTTTTCCCTATTGCTTTCCTGTTTTCCATTTCATTGATTTCTGCTCTAATTTCTCTTATTTGTTTTCTTCTCCTTGTTTCAGTGTTAAATTGCTCCTCTATTTCTAGTTTCCTAAGATGGAAGTTTAAATTATTAATTTTATTTATTTTTTAAATATTTATTTTTATTTTATTTTTTTAAAGATTTTATTTATTTAAGAGAGAGAGAGAGAGAGTACGTGTGCGTATACTCACGGGTGGGGAGGGGGGCAGAAGAAGAGGGAGAAGCAGATTCCCAGCTGAGCGCAGAGCCCGACAAGGGGCTCGACCCCAGGACCCTAGGATCATGACCTGAGCCGAAACCAAGAGTTGGACACTTAACTGACTGAGCCACCCAGCCACCCCTAGATTATTCATTTTAGATATTCCTTCCTTTCTAACATGTACAGTGAGCACTAGAGCTTTCCCTCTGAGCACAGCCTTTGCTGCATCCTACACATTTTGATAATTTTCGTTTTCACTTCCATTTCCTCCAAAATACTTAAAAAATCCTCTTGAGACTTCTTGAACATGTGTATTATTTCGATGTGTGCTCTTTAACTTCCAAATATTGGGGGTTTTCCAGTTCTCTTCTCTGTTACTGATTTCTAGTTAAATTTCACTGTATTCTGGAACATACCTTATACGATTTCTATTCTTTTAAATTTGTTATGGTGCGTTTAATGGCCATGTTTCCAGTGCGTGTGAGAAGATTGCATATTCTGCTGCTGTTGGACAGAGTGCTCTAAAAGTGTCCATTGATGGAATTGACCGATAGTGTTCTTCCCGTCAACTCGATCCCTGCTGGTTTTCCAACTACATGATCCGTCAACGGCTGGAGAGCAGTGTGGACGTCTGTCTCTACTGCAGTTGTGGGCTTGCCTATTTCCCCTTGCAGTTCTGTCAGCTTTGGGCTCACATATTGTGACGCTCTGCTGTTTGGCGGGCGTGCAGGACCTCCTCCGCTCCTGGGCTTCCTTTCTTGGTGTACAAGATTGTGCAAAGAGCAGGCGACAGTGAGTCTGCAGGTGGCACTGGGTGACTGCCCCCAGCTGCCCACCTGCTCCAGCCTCACAGGGACCTACGCTAGCCCGTCTTGTTGGCATCGGGCTTGGCCGTCTGGCCTGCGCTGCCAATGGGTGAGTGCAGGCAGGTGCTTTGAGAGCCAGCCTTCTCTGCCACGAGAGTGGGTCCGTCCTGTTAGGAGCGCTTCCTCCAGCCTGAATCCTGATGTCTGGGAAATGCCACAACCTACAGCCGACGTGCGAGCCGGGCCAGAAAGACGCATCTGTGGTTGAAAGTCCTCGGGTTTGGAGAGAGCGGTCAGCACGCACAACCCGTTGTTGCTGACCAAGAGAGAAACCAGCGCCTAGAACTCGGGGCCGCCGCACCCGAGTCTGGGCCGGGTAGCGGAGGGCAGGGAGCCGTGACTCCAGGCTGGGAGCAGCGCTCGTCCACAGCCGTGAACTGTTTCAACACCGTCCTCTCTGGTGTCTTAACGGCAGAAAACACAGCAGGTGCGGATGTAGGCACAGAGGTTTGGAAACCAGACGTTCCTAGTGGGCGTAAATTGGGTCCAATAGATAAGGTACCACAAGAAACAAGCAGAGAAACGTCTGGTTTGCTAACAGCACTGAAGGAAGCAACTGTTTCTTTTTCTTTTAAAGATTTTATTTATTTATTTATTTATTTATTATTATTATTTTTTAAAACATTTTATTTTTTATTTATTTATTTGAGACAGAGAGAATGAGAGAGAGAGAGCACGAGAAGGAGGAGGGTCAGAGGGAGAAGCGGACTCCCTGCCGAGCAGGGAGCCCGATGCGGGACTCGATCCTGGGACTCCAGGATCATGACCTGAGCCGAAGGCAGTCGCTCAACCAACTGAGCCACCCAGGCGCCCTTAAAGATTTTATTTATTTAACAGCGAGAGAGGGAACACAAGCAGGGGGTGTGGGAGAGGGGGAAGCAGGCTTCCCGCCGAGCAGGGAGCCCGATGCGGGGCTCGATCCCAGGACCCTGGGATCATGACCTGAGCCGAAGGCAGATGCTTGACGACTGAGCCTCCAGGCGCCCAGGACCACAGTTTTTGTGTTGTTGTTTTTTTTTTTTTTTTAAAGATTTTTATTTATTATTTGACAGAG